>NW_022475131.1:0-70481 GCF_009193445.1 Aspergillus pseudotamarii | reverse complement strand
TTTTTTTTTTTTTTTTTTTTTTTTTTTTTTTTTTTTTTTTTTTTTTTTTTTTTTTTTTTTTTTTTTTTTTTTCAGCTTGACGCGCTCTTTTGGCATGTTCCATTCTGTATTGTTACTCGCTAGCACTGGCCCACTGCCAGGTAATTTCCTATGTAAAACTTGGGAAGTTTTGTATATAGTATATAATTATCCAAATAAAAGACAATTTAAAACAGCTAATCGCAATGGGCAATAAACGATCTTTCTTAAAAAGAAACATCCTTTGGGTACTCCGTCTACTAGGTCTGAATAATTGGAAGTAGTAACTAGTTAACTAGTTAGTTTTGCACCCTTACGTCAAAGCCAGGCAGCAAAGGCTAACCCGAAACGTTCATATCAGCCTAAGGCATGACGCGCGACCCGTGAACGCGTTTCCCCACTACGCGACCTCACCTTGTGAATGGCAATTTCTCCTCTACTTGAATTCTTAACTTCTCCCAATCCACCTTCTACCTGTAAGTCACACAAGGATTTGAATCTTTCACTGAACAAACCAACTGATATCTACGGGTTCAATTCCAGAATTTACCTGACATTAAATTCCTCACCTAATTCTTTCACCTCTCACTATCACATTCATACCACACACACAGATCAAGAGTGAGTTTTAAGCATGTTTGTCATTTCCCTAGAATTGCTGTCTAACTGTTACCCCAGTGTTGGAAGCTCGCCTAGAACAAGCCTCTCTCCTCAAGCGTGTATGTGACTAGAGTCTCCAGATCAGCCCTGTACTGTCACTGACCTAGCACTCGATCGTTCAGGTTGTCGACGCTATCAAGGATTTGGTGCAGGACTGCAACTTCGACTGCAATGACTCTGGTATCGCCCTCCAGGCCATGGATAACTCCCATGTAGCCCTGGTTTCCATGCTTCTTAAGGCCGAAGGCTTCTCCCCATACCGCTGCGACCGCAACATTGCTCTTGGTATCAACTTGATCTCCTTGACCAAGGTCCTACGGGCTGCTCAGAATGAAGACATTCTTACTCTCAAGGCCGACGACTCCCCGGACGCCGTTAACCTCATGTTCGAGAGCGCCGAGACCGACAGATTAAGCGAATATGATCTTAAGTTGATGGACATTGACCAGGAGCACCTGGCAATCCCGGAGACCGAGTATGCCGCTACTGTCGAGATGCCTTCTGCAGAGTTCCAGCGAATCTGCAGAGACCTGAACGCGCTTTCCGAGTCTGGTTTGTGAACCTAATTCGTTTCCTTCGCCCGATACGTCCAGTCTTGGGACAGCCAGGCCCGTTCAGTTACTGACTAGTATTTCAGTTGTCATTGAGGCTACCAAGGAAGGTGTGAAGTTCTCCTGCCAGGGTGACATTGGCAGTGGATCCGTCACCATCCGTCAACACACCAACGTCGATAAGCCCGACCAGAACGTTTCCATTGCTCTTTCCGAACCCGTTGCCCTTACTTTCTCCCTCAAGTACCTCGTCAACTTCTGCAAGGCTACGACTCTCTCCAGCACGGTGACCCTCTGTCTGTCCCAGGAGGTTCCCCTGCTTGTTGAGTACGGTCTGGGAAGTGGTCACCTGAGATTCTACCTCGCTCCTAAGGTAAACTTTCTCTCCGTGCCCTGTTTTGGAAACGAGGGGGATGCTAACGTGACATAGATTGGTGACGAGGAGTAAATTAATCAAGAAAACAAAAACAGAACATACAACTTACGACGAAGGGCAGTAAATGGTTTCTTTGCGGGTTTCATTTTACATTCGGAAATATCCCACGTTGACGGAACAAAGGATTTTGTTATCATAATATCCCAGTTAGATATGAAGCGATTGTTTTTTCCACACTTGCATTGTGTACTGGTAACTTGAATAAAAGTACTTTCTCGTGATGAACTTGGGGACGCGGCGAAGATACAAAGTAGACTACGCAGGGCTTAAAATGTCATACAAGAAATCAGTATCTGCACTACACAGGGCAAATCCCAAGAAACAAGGATCAAGCATCAATTGATATCATTTATCAACACTACACGGCGTATTCCTCCCAATCCTGGTATACCACCCAACCACCGATATAGATCTATTAAAACGAAAGGCAACAGGACCAAGCAGGACCCGCCCCCAACAAATTAGCCAGGGACACACACCACTCTTCCCAGTCTGACAGTAACCACTCACCTAGAAGAAAAAAAGAAGAAGCACCATCCCAACCAGAATGATCGGAATCGAATTCTACCATCCCCTCCTCCCCCCAAGGGAGAAAGAGGGGTACAGTATGCTGCGTATTGCACTAAAGTGTCGCACGAAGCATTAGCCCGCGCACACAATCTTCGCAACGACTCTCCCATGGGGAAACCTCGAACCATGTCCGAGCCCCGATGTTTCTGATGCCGATTGCAGATGTGCGGCATCCCACCGAACGCAGTCTAGTGGGCTGTCTTTTCACACCAGGCCCTTGCGGGCAGTACCGGCTCCCCATCTCTCGGAAGAGATGAACAGCGGGTTACTGGGTTTGAGTGAAGATTCCTCCGAATTTCTCATTTGCGGGTGTTCTCGGGCCGTTGAAGGTCAACGGTCGAGAGATCAAGTTTGACCTTGACCGTGTGTAGCAAAGAAACGCAGCATTGGTTGGGATGGTGCTTGGGAAGAAGAAAAATTTGAGATCGAGGGTTTGTTTTTGTGGGTTTTATATGAGGTGGAGCGGGGTGGTTACCGCTTGCTGGGTTTGGTTTAGTGGGGTTTGTCTGCATCGACATCTGTATACATACATAGTACTACTCAGATAACTCGCTCGATCGTGGGCTTTTGGAGATTTATGCTCTTGATGAGTATTTAAATAAGATTGATCCTTTTTTCCTAATATGTTAGTGTTGGTCTTGTTCTTCCTATTATATATGCGGACGATCATGAACTACTAGTAGTTTCTAGTCCTTTGGGTGTGCTCATAATTATGCCCCCCCTTCCTTGGTAGTCTTGCAGAACTAGTAGATTCATCTATTACTGTAGTTATGCATAATGGATAGAGACTACGACCAGGCTCTGACATCCACCATCTAAACAAAAAATAGTTTGGTGCATATAATATTCGAGGGCATCGATAAAACAAAAGAACCAAACAACTACTATTCCTTCTTGAATAGAAGATACAGTATTGTAGTTGATCATCATGTTAAACTCTGGAAGTATGCTATATAAGCATATACCGCGGATAAAGCGGAGATAATGACAACTCCATCAAGTAACCCCGCGGAGTTTTCGATGAGCGAATGTCACGCTGATTCCATGGGAAATAGAAGAATGTCCGTTGGCCTTGTGTCCTTGGCGTGAATAACTATAATGAAAATAAGCAGGGTTAGTCCGGAATATACCCTGTCCATATACAACAGTCACCAATGCAGGCGTGAAAAAGCTTGATATCGACAAGAGTAGACCGTCATGGATGCAACCAAAGAGGAATCACCGGGAAACGATTACATCTTACCCGAAAAGAGACCCCGCATCAGCGCCCCGCACCAGATATATAGTGGCAGGATTACGATTCAGTTATATTCGTGAGCTATGTTGTGACTCATTGCCGGTGTATAAATGCGACGCCATCTCAACAACTCCGAGCAGTCATTCTCCCAAGGCCATCGCAGCAATTCCTCCAACCCGAGAACACAATGTCCGGAAACCCTACGAGTCTAGAAGCTGATGAACGGGCAGCATACCTGCTAGACGCCCAAAACAAGGCCATCCAACTCTTTGATGAGATCGAGCGTGACCTTCTACGCTCTGGCGTCGGTGAAAAGCAACTAAGCGATGAGATCTACGCACTCGCCCAACGACATGGAGTGCGAACCCACTGGCACAAACGGGTCGTTCGGAGCGGCCCCAACACGTTGAGACCGTTTGCCGAGAATCCTCCGGATCGCATCATCCAGTCCGATGACATCCTGTATGTCGATCTAGGACCCGTCTTCGAAGCTTGGGAAGCGGACTTCGGGCGCACCTTTGTCCTCGGAGACGACCCGCATAAGAAACAGCTGCGTGATTCGCTTGAGCCCGTGTGGAACAAGGTCAAATCACGCTATCTTGCGAAAATCGATATGACGGGCGAAGAACTATATGAGATTGCATGTGATGAGGCGAAGCAAGCTGGGTGGGATTTTGGTGCTGATATCGCTGGGCATATTGTTGGGTCTTTCCCGCATGAACGCATCCCGAAGGATAGGGTTACTCTTTATATTGCCCGTGGGAATAATCGGCCGATGACTACTCCTGGTAAGGATGGGAAGACGCACCATTGGATCTTGGAGATTCATCTTCATGATCGGGTTCGTGGGCATGGTGCTTTCATGGAGCAGCTTTTGACTGTTGGATGAAGCTGGTTTTCTGATCGGTGATTGGGTTTGTAGGATGATGAGATGATTCATTACTTTAGGGTGTATTTAATGGCTCTACTTCTTGGATATAGTGTCTACAATACGTAAGCTTATCAAATGATCTGGTCGACCCCGAAGTGTCCCTAAATTCATTATTTCGTTGATTCTTAACGCCAGCAAGTGGGTACAAAATGTAACTGGTATTAGACCCACGGATACTGAACTTGTATACAAATTCTCCGCGAAGTCCAGCACTCTCAGCAGCTTCACTGTCGAAACATCTGCCTATTTATTCGAAACTAAACCAGCCCAGCCCCCAACACTAAACCCATTGAGGAAAGAATCAGGTAGTATCAGAATGTGAGGGACACCACCATGTGGAGTTGTTGAGTACTCCACAGCAAATTACTCCACGAGTTGGCTCTCTGTTTATCTTAAACTCCACTTCCTTTCGTACATGGCTTGAAAGGCTTTCAGCAAACCATTGCCATCCCGACAGTCAATCATGGCGCGATTTTGGAAGTCGATTGTATCAATATCTCTGCTGGCAGCAGCTTTGCCAGCGTGCTCCCAGCAAGTTTCCAAACGCCAGCCCGTTGGTGCTTCTGTCTGGACCAGTAGCGGATTCATCGAGGGCCATGCAGCGCCTGAGAGATCCAATGTCTCCGAATACTTGGGAATTCCATACGCGACGCCGCCAACGGGAGATCTTCGATTCGCACGTCCAGTAGCATACCATTCCAACTCTACTGTGCACGCGAGTACCTACGTGAGTGATGCGCCAGTGGTATTGAAGGAGCTGTGTAGCTAACAAAACCATAGAGCCCGTATGTGGAATTCAGACCCTTCAATCGACTCTACTTGAGCAATAACATATCCGTACCACAGAGACTGCCCTGCCAATATCGGCACAACCCCCGATAATTACCCTGGTTTCACTTCTCAAGCCCAAGGAATTATTCAAACTTTTGCCCAGCAGTTAGACACGCCTCAGAGTGAAGATTGCCTGTATCTGAACGTGTGGACCAAGCCCACAACATCTGCCTTAAAGCCCGTGCTCGTCTTTATTCATGGTGGTCGTAAGTGGATATCCTTCTCTTCCTTTGCATCTTCCATATGGCTGAAATCCCCCAGGGTTCTCCTTAGGTGGTGCACACAGTCCATACTATGATGGTCAAATATTGGTCGACGAGCAAGAGGTGGTAGTCGTAACTTTCAAGTTAGTCTTCCTTGATGGATACCTATATCTTGGTCCATTGACTAACAATCGCAAAGCTACCGATTAAATATCTTCGGTTTCTCAGGCGCACCGGGGTTTCCCCAGAACGTAGCGTTACTCGACCAGCGTCTCGCAGTGGAATGGGTCCATCACAACATCCAAGCATTCGGCGGAGACCCCAATCGCATCACAATCTTCGGACAATCAGCCGGCGGCGCGTCAGTCGACTACTACTCCTACATCTGGACCGAGAAGCCTCTCGTTAGCGGCCTCATCTCTCACTCAGGAACAGCACTAAGCTTCAAGCCCAACACGCCCGAGGAATCCGCCAGCTACTTCTATCACGTATCCCAAACCCTAGGCTGCGGAAACAGCACCACCAACACAAATCACATCATCCACTGCCTCCGTCAACAACCCTACAAATCAATCCTGAAAGCCGTCGCTAAAGTCCCAACCGCGCCCTCCCCCGTCCTCCCCCAACCCGTCTTCCACCCAACAGTAGACAATATAACTATCTTCAACAACTACGCCGAAAGATCAGCCTCCGGGAACTTCACCCGCATAGTCAGTCCCAGACCTCCCCCCCAAATCACCTCCCACAACAAAGAAGCAATTCATAACTAACCCCCTGCCAAACAGCCATACCTGGTAACCAGCAACGCCAACGAAGCAGGCTACTACCGCGTCAGCGCCTACGCCGCCAACATCTCCCACCCAGACCCCGTCTGGAACCTATTCAACCAAGCCGCCTTCACCTGCCCCTCGGGGCAAACAGCAGCCCACCGTGCCGCAGCCGGCGTGCCAACCTGGCAATCGCGCTACTTCGGCGACTGGGATAATCTCCGCTTATACCCATCCAGCGGCGCGTATCATGGCATCGATCTCCCCATGGTCTTCGGCACTGCTAGCAAGATCAGTGGGATAGCTGATTCAGAGACGGAACGCGAGTTCGCAAGGTATATGGCGTCAGCATGGGCTGCTTTTGCGGGAGATCCTGTGGCTGGATTGAGTCGGTTTGGATGGCCGAGATATGATGAGAATGGTGAGTTTGGTTTACTTCCCTTCTCTTTTTGGTTTCCTGGAGTCTGGGGATGGGGAAGCTGATTGTGATCTATAGAGGAAACGCTCGTGGGTCTTGCTTATGGGAATTCGACCGGGGCAAGGTTCTTTGTTCCTTCGTCATTTGAATGGGGTTGTAGGGATTTGAATGGTGATACGACTCCTGGGCAGGGTGCTTTCTAGTTAGATCTTGGGAATTGCTTCCCTTGTAGGAGTAGTCATAACAGGGTTTAGCATGAGGATTACTATTGTGTAGCGCCCTCGATAGAGAAACAGAGATTCTGATGGTATTGAGAACATGGGAATTTCCTTACTACCTACTCCGAAGTGAATACTCCATACATTATCAGCTGACCTCAAGCCTTAGGCTCATTCATGGATATCTATAACCTTGAACCTACGACTACTTACTACCCAAAATAGAAATAGACGAGTCAACCAATCAGTAACCAAGAACACAATTAAGGCCCCCTACTCTTAATAACCATCCTGATTGGATGTAAGCATCTAACTTCCGAGTTACTAGTAGAAGTGTGGTGTGCTTAGGTTGATTCTCTATACCTCGGGTGTACGCGTAAGGCCATGCAAAGAAATGGGGGATTTATAGACTGATATAATCAAAAATGCCGAGGTGAAAGGTGGGGTATTTGTGGATTAGTGACTTACTCCAAGGTATCTTGGGTACACGAAATATCGACCAATATCTTTCGCTCAGTTCATGTAAAATTCATTCACACAACTCCATTTGAACGATAGCAGATATACATACATTCGTACAATACATCCTTTTTTTTTTTTTTTTCTTAACGTCGAAATGGCCGATTTCTCGGAATATACTACGCCTATTGAAGAATGGCTTGTCTTGGAAAAATCACTCCCAGATATCCCGAAGGACTTGAGCATAGAGCAATTGAAGGCTGCGGCGAATCGCGATCGGGAGGCCTTGTCGGCCAAGGCTATGGTTGAGGAAGGTATGCTTGTTGTGTTTTTCGTTTGTACTTCTACGTGGTAGTAGTGGTTGTGGTTTTTTGGGGAATGGGGGGGTTTTGAAGAAGGTTTAAAGCTTACGGGAATGAACCAGGTCTGGTATCGCAGGTGTCGATGCAAGATTACAAGATCCCGACGCGGGATGGAGAGACGCTGGAAGCTCGCACTTACCGGCCGGCTTCGGTGCCTGCTACGCAGCGGTTACCGGTCTTTATCTTTTACCATGGGGGTGGGTTTATGATGGGCACTCTGAGTTCGGAGAATGCGATTTGCTCGCGCGTTGTCGTTGCCCAGGCGGCGGTTGGATCCCCCGTGGTGGTTGTTAATGTGAATTACCGTCATACCCCGGAGTACACGTATCCGACCGCATGGAATGATGCGGAGGATTCCTTTCACTGGGTTCATGACCATATTGATGAGATCAACGGCGAGGCGGAGAACGTGGTCGTCGGAGGTATTTCAGCAGGGGCCTATTTGGCGGTGTCTCTGACGCTGGCGCAGAACATCGGGGAGGATGTATCGTTGGCGCAGAGGCCTAAGGTCCGTGGCCAAGTACTCATGATCCCGCCCCTTGTTACGGAGGACTGTTATGCGTCGCAGGTTGCGCGGCTTCGTGATCCCGCCATCTCGAGTTATGTGGAGTGCGAGCATGCGCCGATTCTTCCCGTCAGTACGATGCGTTTGTTTGGGAAGTTGCTGAAGCCGGCTGCTAGTGGGTCGGACTTGGAAACTGATAGACGGATTAATCCGGGCCTTGCAACGGCGGATGAGGTCAAGGGTCTGCCGCCTACGACGTTCGGCATCGCAGGGAGGGATCCATTGAGAGATGAAGGGTTGTTGTTCGCGATGTTGCTGGCCGAGAATGGGTGAGGAGCCTGAGTGGAATTGTTTCGCGTGTGAAATGATTGATAGCTAACGGGTGGTGCGTTGCAGGGTGCCTACCGATGTTAATGTCTTCAAAGGGCTGCCACATGGGTTTAGACGTTATGGAAATAAGCTGTCTGCATCGAAGAAGTGGGATGAGGTTATGGCCCAGGGTATCCAGCATGCATTGAGCGATCCAGTGCCTGGTGAATTTATGATTAAAGCTCATTGAGTCTCATGTCGACATGATCGGATGTCAGAACTTGGAACATGTACCATAGCATGTCTTAGAATGCCACGCGTAGGGCAGGGAATTAGAGAGACTAGTAATACGCGGTATTTTATTCTCGGTGCTGATCATCCTCTCGAGCGATCAATGGAGACGGCGTTCTCCGTCGATAGAGTAATCGGAAGCATCGGCTTCGCTGTCCGAACGCACGCACGACGCGAGGGATCGGCAAAAATCCTGTAAATAGTAACCGTTGGCTTTTTCTGAAGTCCGACGAGCGACAAAAGTCCGTCGAGTTTCTCATTCTGCACAACGTGAAATGAGGAGCAAGGATAATTGCAAAGGGCACGTCAAGGTGTCATGTTGATTAATTGGCTTGGTTTGAGCCACGACCAGGGAGTCCGGGGTGTGGCTCGCCTGAACTGCGGATTTCACACAGCCACAACCATTGATCTCATTGGTGCAAGAGCTGTCAGTCCAGGATCTAGCGGCTTACCCTGTTGACATGGCGATGATGCACGGTTGCGGTTTAGTTCCGTGGAATCACTTTCTTCTTGAAACGTTCCATGTGGAGTGGATTGTTGGGACCAGGTCGTATTTGTCTTAGTAAATGGTCGCCTTCTGGACGGAGTAACGCCCAACCAAAACCTAATGAGATGAGCGAGGGGATTGCGGCTGAGCATACAGAATATGGCGTTGAAAATCATTGGTGGTATCGTCTCCAAGCCCTCATGTACTGTTATCTCTTGATCGTTGATCATCATACTGTATAGCCACTAACTGTGGTGAACCGAATCCCTTCGCGGATATGTACAGTAGCACGTCTTCTTTGGTGGAGAACAACGGACTGGCCTGGTGGGACCGGGCACGGTGTCATACTCCGTACGACTTGCCTGGAGTGATACCAATATGGATTTCTCCTAAAACATGGCTGTTAGCAAGCACCGAAGTGTGATTTCAGGCGCTCGTTTTATATTTCACGTAGTCAGGGAGAAGAGTCAAGCGAGGTAGCATTTTGTGTTTCAGGTTCACGCAATGGTAAAGTTGGCGGTCAGTTTGCATTGTTCGGTCTGGGTCGATTTCCATCACAACAGGCCCAAGCGTTCAGCCCCTCGGAGAAAAGGACACCATTCCAACACTATGGAAAGCTTGATTTACGGTGATTCTGCCTGGGAAAGAATATATGGTAAATTTCACACAAGCAAAGGACGCTTTTCACGCTCCCAATTCAAGCGGTTGCTCTTGGAGAGTAGAGCTCACTCCACCCAAGAAAGCACTATAATATAGGGCGCCATTGCCTGAGTTGATTCCGTGACGCTCCCTGTAGTGTCACCAACCCACAACTGTTGAGGTTAGGGGTACATGTGTGACAGTGAAGCCATCTCCTCTCGCCATGTATTTCACTGCGTCCCTTTCCTTCCCACCTTTGGCCAACCGCTCTTATCTTAATTGCACTGGGTGTACGCTATTCATTTGACGGCTCTCATATCGAGGCGCTGTTCACAGGATGCCAGTGATTGTTCGACATTAACGCAAGGGCCACTTAGGTCGCAGCGTGCATCTCAATTTCTCGAAACCCAGCAGTTCATATGGGAGTGGTTTCCGCCAATTCTAACCTACTTAATATGTCGTGTACCACATTAGTTGGTGTGCAAGATGTTGATCTGCCACGTCCACAGACCGGAGAAGTCCAGGTTCTGTTGATAATCTCCTCGTCTGATGGTAGATTGTTGAAGGAAAAAACCACTGATGTGCAGTGTTGTAAACGAGTCCTCGGAGATGCTAGCCTGAGGAACTATTGTTGTTGTGGTGGTGGTTGTGGTTGGGTTATTGGAGGACGCCACATCTTTATTGGCCTGGTTTCAGTGGCATTTTTGCGGTGGCTTAGCCAAGTGCAGATGAGACAGCCACAGCTGCCGATGAACAAGGATCTTTTAGCTGGTCCAGGTTTGAAATGCGAGTTTTATGAGGATGTTCGGACCGTTGACATGGTGGCAGAGACGGGTATGTGTAACTGGAGACTTTAATTGGTGGGTGATAATTAATTATGATACTAATCTGAAGGTAGGTGGAAGTGACTGTGTCTTTGTTACATGATTTTAGCTCTCAGTACAAAGGGGACTATGCATACCATATTAATCAAGATGCAGGATGGTTTGCTTTATTTCCCACCTCTGTTCTGCATGTCGAGCCTACTATATATAGTACGGAAGCGAAAGGGAGCATTTAAAAGGTACATCGCCGGGTCTTTCACGAATAGGGACATATGCACAGAACAAAGCCAATGATTAAACACAGTAATTATCTGGATAAGAAGGGGAAATGTGGAACGTTGCAGTGACTGCCTGCAGTGCCCAGCTCTTGTCTATCTGTCTGCCTAGGGTGAAGACCCATGGAACGCGTAACTGCTAACAACTACTCATCGAACTGCAGTCATTAAATAACCTTAATAGTTGCCCTATCGATGCTAACACGGGGATATATAGTCTCTAAGCGACACCGATCCACACACAATAATAGTATTGAATCTCTCCTCCCTCCTCCGGAGTACATTTCTCATGACTATATGGCCGCTAGTCATGTCTGATCTCTCATTCCGGTCGTTTTGAGGGGGTTAAACCATGGGTAAACGAGACCAGGTACGGAGGACCCAAGCGAATTAATTTGCCAGAGTCCAGACACAATCCCCGAGGATTCTGGCCCCATCACCATTTACCTGGTCTCCCGTCTCACAGGTTAAGATGGGTCCTTGACCCACTTGGAGTATACGCCGGTTCAGGAGAATCGAAGTTAGTGGCCCCCAGGGCCTCAGGCACTCGGTCGGCCTCGGATGTGATTGTTTGGATACATTACTCCATACGGAACACTCCGTAATTTATGAGGGAAAACTTTCAAAACAATGAGCAGAGCCTTTCTTGGCTGGGTGGCCTATACTTTGGGACGGGAAGTAAAAATGGTAACAATAGTTCAACGAAGAGTGGGAGACCCAGTTCCTCGGTGCAATAAAATGAAAACAAAAAATAAAAGTAACTATTAATAACAAACAGAAAAAGAAAAATATTGATGGGGAAATGGGTAGATTTTACCGTTAACTGTCAACCCAAGTGAGGCTATTAACTCCATGATTGAGGTTTCATTTCTCTTTTTTTATTTCTTTTTTCTTTCTTTCCCATAAGAGAAGGAGAGTGTCTGTATTTGTATACAATACATACATACTCTACAATTCTTCCGCGTGTCTGGATTGTTTCTCCTGTTGATTTTCTTTTTTCTTTTTCTTTTTTTTTTCCGCCCCAAACCCTGGAATACCACAAATTCTCAACCAAACCAAACAAAAAAAAAAGGTCCCTTCTCCAGACTCCAAATGATCGGTGGTCCTGTCAGTCAAATGACTGCGTAATTGCTGGTGAAGAATAATAAAAATCATAAAAAAAGGAAACGAACCTCTCAACTTCTCCTCCCGCAGCTTGAGGAGCCGACCTTACCTAACCTTTCAATCCTCATTCCTCGTGATTACTGGTATTATTATTCCTTCTCACCCGCATCTAATCGGCATTCCCCTATATTCAAACCACCTATTCCTATCGTCCCTCGTTCGACCACCCACTTTCGTTTTCGAATTCTTCCCCCCTCTCTCTCTTGATTCTTGGGGGATCGGTCAACCTATCAGTCGCCTTTAGTTGACCCATTTCCAGCCACTCGCTGAGAAGGGTCCTCGCGTGATTCTGCATGTGCTCAGCCTTACACCAGTCCTGAACGATCAATCGGAGTGTGCCTCTCCGCCCAACACACGACCCTTTACCCGTGGCTTGGCAGCCAACAGGCCTCCGTCTCTCGAAGAGTTTCCCAAGTCGCGCCTCCCCGTCCTCGTTCTCTTCTGTCCTCCTCGGGCCATCTTCCCCCCCGACCATTCATCGTTAGGCTGAACGAGGCTGTGGAGGCTTGTGCCTCAGGATCTGTCATCGTCGAAACCGCTAGGTTCGAGATTAGACCTCCTAAGCTGAAATCCTCCCATAGGATCGTCTAAATTAAAACTCTCCGACCCTCCTTCCCCGCCCTTGGTCTTCAGTTCCTAGACTTAATCTCTGCGCTTTCGCCGCCAACCGGTGGTCAGAACCGTCATATTGTATTCCAGAAGCGAGACTCCGGCGGACACGAGCTCCGTAACGGAGCCTATTGCCAAAATTCAGACCAACAATTCACGCGCCTCCCTCCTTGGGGGTTCATTCGACCCAGCATTTCGACGAGGTGGTGGTTTTCGAGGGCGAGAAGGGTATGCCAATGTGCCCCCGCACCCTAAGAAACGCAAGATGTATAAACCAAATTCAATGTGGACGTGGTCCTTCTGTATTGTGACCCTTTTCCAAGCAGTCGTCACACTCGCTCTAGAATGGTATGTGCTCGCACCACGGTTCCTAGAATGATATATCGCTGATGCTGACGGGGTACTTTGTAGTTATGTATTCGCAGACTTCCAGCTCAAACTCAAAGAGATAGCTGTCAATGTGACGGCATCCAAAACAATTCCGACCTTTTTAGCACTGTACAGTTTCGGTTTCATCTATGAGTTGGTGCTGGTCTACGATGCACTGCGCCTTAAGAATACCATTCAAGTCATCGGGCTATGTGTATGTAACGTTGGTCTACTGATTTATGGCGCCGTGCAAGTGGAGCAAATTAAGGATGCGATCGGAGTCTTGAATGACAATTCAGCCATTGACCCGGCTGTGTGGGGACAAATTAAACCTTTCCTGATCATTATCCCATGTGTTGTGGCCATGGGCACGCTGTTGATGATGATTGTTGCTTGGAAATTATATGATGAATTTGCGTGGTCCATCTACAAGCACATCAGCGCTGATCTGCGAATGAAGCGCCGATACCTCACATATCAGGTTTGTTGTGAACCACCTGGTGGATAAGGGATTCCAGCTGATTGAACGGGCAGATTTACATTGCGCTCCTCAAATTCGACTTCTTCTTTTTCCTTGGTTTTACTGTTCAGTTCGTGGTCATTGTCACTAACCGGCACGACGCCGAGTTTGCGCTCACTCTGGCGGCTATTCCGGTCACAATTTTGATTTTGTTAGCTGCTGCTCTATTCGTTCGGCGCGAAAGTTCTATTGGAATGATTGTAATCATTGTACGTGTTGATCGGTTACCCACTCTCAAGAAGTCCTCTAACCATTATCATAGCTCCTCTACTTTGCTGCGTTGGCGTATTTCTTGTTTAAGCTGTACCGCATTTACGACAAGAACACGTACCAGGAATATCTCCAAGCGCAACGGTCGTTGACATTCTTCGCCGTCATCACCCTCGTTCTCATCGTTATGACTATTATCAACGCTTGCATGTGTATGCACAATTTCCACAAGGGCTTGAAACCGCACGTGAATAGAAAAAAGGCCCGCAAAGAAGAGGAGAAGACCACGGAGCTGTCTTCAAACATTACTGGCCAAGTGCCTAATCGGATGATGATTGATTAAGCCCGACCATGGTCGGTACAATTTCATGATTTCAAGAGAACAACCTTTTGGTTCAATTGTCCATATACAACAACCCAGCGCTTTATCGGGACACAAATATCCACGTTATACGTTTGCGAACCGCGTACAATTCGCTCTTATATGTCGACTTGGATACTGTATTTTGAAGGTGTTTCCGGGATTTGCGATACGATACCTTTTACTGCATTGATCGATTTAGCTCACGATTTCCATTATCTTCTCCGTTTGCTGTCAGGGTTTCCCTTTTACTTCATTTCTCTTCCTCGCCCTTCCACATACAGCCTTATTAAATGGGCGCTGACAGCGTTCAATCGATGATTCCGACACCTGCACTTTGATATCCTTGCTTATGTCAATTTATTTTTCACGACTGTGCATCTCATATGTTATGTACTGTATCTATCATATAATTGGAATAAAATACATAGGAAGAACATGGATTACTTGGCTCGTAATCTAACTGAAGCAAGTAGGGATGTTGCTATACTTGAAATTTGGCAACAAAAATGCAGCATCTTCCACGGTATACACCAAGTGCGCTTACAACAACCGGTGAAGTTCAAATGCCTGTCATTTTGAGTGGGAAGGGGGATGCACAGGCGGCTTGTGGTTGGTGGAGGAAACTGGGGTAGGTCGGCGTGACGATACGTGACAGTACGGCCAATGGGAAATCGTGAGCGTGGCCTCTTTTGAGTGACTTGCGACCTCAACTCTCTCTGCCAGCTACAACTTAATTCCCCTTCCACTTCTAAGCCGACTTCCCTCCTTCTCCAACCAGCCCATTTTTCTTTTCTTCGTTCTTACATTTAATTTCGCTCAATTCTTTACGACATTCTTTGATTATCTTCATTTGACTACTGTTCAAAATGGTGAGTGTCCTTTGTGTGCCAACTGATCGTCCTTCGGCAGATGGGACTTCTATCGTGTCTCGACATCGCATTGGCTTTCTTACATCTCATTATGTTGGATCTCAATTCTCAATGGTGAGGCTAATACAAAAATAATTAAAGGCTTCTCCTCGTGCTGCTTCCCCCCTGACCTCTGGTGCCGAGTCTGGCCCAGACTCCAAGGCTTCTGGCTCTGGCGCTGGAGCTGCTGGCTCTGTTTCTTCCGTGGCCCGTACCTCCTCTCCCACTCCCCCCGGTGGTCCTCGAGCTGCTTTGCGTCGTCGCGCGGCTGCCGACCACAAGGAGTCTCTGCGCAATGCCAGACCCAGCTCGACTCGCGCTGCCGGTGCCGGTGGCTCTTCCGGTACCATGCTCAAGCTCTACACTGACGAGAGCCCTGGCTTGAGGGTCGACCCTGTTGTCGTCTTGGTTCTGAGCTTGGGCTTCATCTTTTCCGTCGTTGGTCTGCATGGTACGTAACGCCTGGAGTATGAAAACTTGACCTATGAGGGATACTAATGCATGTCCGGTTTTAGTCATTGCCAAGATCACTCGCAAGTTCTCCTCGTGATCAACGACTTTTCGTCTGCTCTCGCCATCACTCTCTTGCCTGCATCAAGCGACATCTAGTTTGACTGAATGGGGTTTTGAGTGAGCAGGTCTTTTTTTGCTATGCATAGCCGGTTCCTGCTCCTGGAACGATTTTGGCCATTCTGTGAGGGTCGCTTTTGGCGGGTTCACTCCCATACTCTCTTCTATCCTTTCGAAATAATATACCCCTTGGTGTCCGTTACCTATCCTTTGTCCTTGGTGCGCGGGGATCCTTAGATCTGATCGTCCGATACTTCGCGAAGTTGAGTGTTGAAAGCCTATCTGCAGCATAGGTTGGGAAGGTGTGCTGGTTGTTATGTTACGGTTGGGGCTACCTCCAACCCTTGTGACAGTTAATGAAGGATTTTCATGCCGAAAGTTTGGAAGGAAAGCTTTGTATAATATCAGTTGCTTTTTCAATGGGTACATGAACCTTAGAAGTTGATTGCATTGTAAGCGAATCGGGGTAGGACATCCGATATATTAGCCTAGGCGTTGATCCAGGCAAAATTCTCTGCCTGAGGAATCGGGTTAGCGCGGCGAGGACTTTCAATCTACTAGTGAGGAGTCCGCTTTTCTCTGTGTATTTTCTTGGATCAACCCGACTTCCCACTAGTACCGACCTAGGCTTGCATCGACAACGGTGGGATTCACTATTGAATGGAGAAGAGAGGTTGGCTCCACTCTGGCAAGTTGTGACTCCTTCTAGTTTCTCTCGTTCGATCATTCGGGATTAGATCCTCTAACGCTCCCCAGCTTCCGCACAATCGGGGGTCGTGGGGAATGCAGATAATTCATTACTCGAAACCTGGAGTAAGGGAAAGCGTTATCATGCCCAGGGGGCTTGTTTTCTAGCTTCTTTTTCATTGTTGGCGATTTACCTAAAAGCCGGGTCAGCATCCACTATCTTGATATCAGAAAGGCCCGTGTTCCTTATCAACCGTTTGCCAGCTCGGAACCAATCGACGATGGCGTTGATCCAACCTCCACTGATAAGGATGGGCGACGAAAACAAGACTAGCCAATGATAACGGGGGGATTGAGATCGACTCTGATAGGGATCTTGGGCCTTATGGATTGTCAATAAGCGATGGAAATAAGAAATCCCCGTGTCAGCTCGTCCATGCGCTGGTCCGCTGTGACGTTGCTAGAATACGAACATGAAGCCCTTATCAGGTTCCGGAAAGTCAGAACGACAATGACTGGGTTGAGCAGTCCAGAATCCCGATTCAATGGGACTAAGGATGTTGATCAGTCTGAGGTCTGCGAGGTCGGAGGTCTCCTATGCCCATGGTTGTACTACTTGAGATAGTATATGAATCAAGCCACCCTTCGTTTCCCTACGGATTTTCTTTCAGGAAGTATCAGACTGTTGAAGATCATTGGTTGTGGATCGCCACATAAACACTAGCCTATACTGTTATACTTGAGCTGCAATTCTATACCGAATATTAAGGTATACGTGCACGCAGGTCGACCATCTGAGGGTATCGTCCGACAAAGGCTGCAGTCATGTCGGAGACAGCCAACTTTGTTGCTCCCTTGTCCCAAGGGTTTGGCTATGGCATCATCGTCGGGTTAGGGTTTGCATTTGCTTTGGTGATGGTTTTCATTACCTGGGCCCTCAAGAGGTTAGTACGACCTCTCTACACCAATGCATGCATGCCATTCATTGGGGGACCGGGCTAACGGATCGTTCACTATAGATATCAGTACGAAGTTCAGACCTCTGAGATGTTTTCAACTGCAGGAAGATCCGTAAAGTCAGGTTTGGTTGCTGCTGCTGTCGTAAGTAGCTGGACTTGGGCTGCCACCCTTCTGCAATCCTCTGCAGTAGCTTATCAGTACGGGATTTCGGGACCATTCTTCTATGCATCAGGTTAGTGTGACTGAAGAAATAGTACGGCTTCACCATTAACGGCGTGGATCCTAGGTGCCTGCGTGCAGATTATTCTATTCGCAACGCTCGCCATTGAACTCAAAAGGCGAGCTCCGAATGCGCATACGTTTCTGGAAGTTATTCGCGCTCGATATGGCACTGCTGTCCATGTGGTCTTCATTATTTTTTGCTTGATGACCAACATTCTCGTCACTGCAATGTTGCTCACTGGTGGATCTGCTGTCTTGACATCCTTAACTGGGGTTAACACGGTTGCGGCTTGTTTCCTGCTGCCCATTGGTGTCGTGCTCTATACTCTCTTCGGTGGCATCAAGGCAACTTTTATTACAGACTATATGCACACTGTGGTTATCATCGTCGTTATATTCATCTATGCGTTCTCCGCTTACGCGACTAACGATACTCTTGGATCTCCGGGTAGAGTTTACGATGCTCTGGTTGCGGCGGCTGATCGTCATCCTGTGGAGGGTAATGCTCAGGGCAGTTATCTCACCATGCGATCAAAGGAGGGTGGTATCTTCTGGGTTATCAACCTTGTTGGTAAGTAACTACACGCATCCTTGTGCTTTGGCTTGACGCTAACTATGACCTAGGTAACTTTGGGTGTGTAGATACCCTGCGAAATCTTTGTTAATATATGCTAACTGTGTGTCTCAGGACCGTCTTCCTTGACAATGGCTACTACAACAAAGGTGTGTTAAACTCGAGATGGAATGGTGCTATGGCGCATAAGTACTGACTCCAATAGCTATTGCTGCGCACCCCGTGCATGCTTTTCCCGGATATGTTATTGGTGGCCTCTGCTGGTTCGCCATTCCTTGGCTCTGTGCCAGTACTATGGGAATATCTGCTCTTGCTCTTGAAGGGACTCAGCGCATGAGCTCGGAGGATGTAACTGCCGGCCTTGTCCTACCGTTTGCTGCTGTGAAGCTGCTGGGATACAGTGGAGCTGTCTGCACCACACTCATGATTTTCATGGCAGTCACATCAGCATTTTCGGCTCAGCTAATTGCGGTTTCTTCCATCCTGACATACGATATCTATCAAGCGTATATCAACCCCTCTGCAAAGGGCAAGAGATTAGTGTGGGTGTCTCACATGTCCTGTATTTTCTGGGCTATTGCCATGGCCAGTTTTGCAACAGGTCTCTACTACGCGGGTATCGGTATGGGCTACCTTTACTTGCTCATGGGTGTTATCATCTCCTCGGCGGTGTTCCCAGGAGCAATGACCCTCGTCTGGAAGGCACAAAACTGGGTCGCCGCAGCTGGATCACCTATTCTAGGCCTCGCCGTGTCCCTCATCGCATGGCTTGTAACCGCTAAAAAAGAATCCGGTGTATTGACCGTCGCTACCACCGGCGCAAAGTAAGCAACCTTCCCACGACCTTTACCCAATAAGATATCCCCAGCTAACAAAAAGCCCAGCTACCCCATGCTCGCTGGAAACGTCGCCGCCCTCCTCAGCCCCATCGTATTCTCCCCCGTCCTCACCTACGTCTTCGGTCCTCAAAACTACGACTACGAATCCATGCGCGCCATCCGCAAAGTTGATGATACAGACGTCACAGCAGCCGCACACGTCGACATCGAACTAATCCCCGGCGAAGCTAGTCCCGCCACCATCAACGACGCCAAAGAGCAAGAAGAGGAGCGCAAGCTCAACAGGGCCGCGCTCTACTCGCGCACCCTCACCATCGGCATGGTCCTGTGCTTCCTCCTCCTATGGCCGATCCCCATGTACGGCAGTTCATACGTGTTCAGCAAGAAGTTCTTTACCGGCTGGGTTGTCGTGGGCATCATCTGGCTTTTCTGCACGACTGTTGGGGTAGTCATTTTCCCACTGTATGAGGGAAGGGAGAGCATTATTCGGACGGCCAGGCTTATGGCTCTTGACGCCGTTGGTAGAAAGCCGAGGTTTGAGGGACAGGAACAGACTTCGTCTGGTGTTGCGACGCCGACGGAGAAAGTGGGTGCTAAATCGGATGTATAGTTTGCTTATTTGGTACGCAAGCTTCTGTTCGGGTTAGGATCGGGTAATCCCCAGGTGTAGGTTCATCCATACCTACTGATGTGATCGGGATTTTGTGTTTTGTGTTGATTATATACCCCATTTGTTCTACGCCAGTTATGCTATTAATGTTGTTAATAATTCTTACCGAATGAATGCACATATCACAAGAGCAACAACACCCATATATTAAAATAAAAGAAGCAAAAGGTATCGTACATACAACAGAATATACAAATCATTAACATCGCTTCTCAACCAGACCAAAGTCGGCATTCCCCTAAACCCTCAACAAAATAGAATAAGGAAAAAATAAGGCCACACCCACCCAGAATCACTTATACTGATAATTCTGCGGTGGTGCCCCGGCCTGAGGCTGGGGATATCCGCCTCCCCCTGACGCCTGGGGAGGTGGTCCCCAGTAGGCTTGTGGAGGTGGTGCTATGCCAGCCGGTGCACCTGCCGGAGGCCGGGTCTCTGGAGTGATATCGGGGCGATCACTTATCTGTTGTTAGTATAATTGATCGGACAGGGCCGTTTTTTTTTGGGACTCTGATTAAGGGATCCAGCTTACCGTAGGTCTTGGGTGAATCGGCATGTGTAGCATGTGACTTCCTGGAGGCTTGTTAATAACCATTACTCATTTGGTGTGAGCCGGAAATTGGTTCGATGAGATATTTACCTTATACTTATGTATTGCGAGTGGAATCATGGGCTAGTGGTTTACGGTTCATGTTAGTTGGATGTTCGAGCTGATAAAAAGAGAGCCATTGCGACCAGATCGGGAACATACAATGAAGCAGACGGTAAACCAGGGCCTAAGATAATTAGCATCCATCATCACTTTTTTTCTTTTTTCTTTTGTCTTTTTCAATGCGCCGAGTAAGTTAATAGGGAAAAGTAACATACCATCGCGTAATACAATGTCCATTGTAGTGTTGGCCTAATCCAACATCATGATTAGTCGGGTCAGGTACAAGCTAAACCAAGCACCGAGTAAACAACACTGGAGTAAACATACAGTTATGGCAGTAAGCCCTGACATTCTCGTAGCCTTCCAGCATGGACGTAAACTCTATTTAACCTGTTAGCCTAGTGCTTATGAGGATGAGAAGACTTCGTATTTAGAAATCGGCACATGGGAGTTTATTTCCGGTCGGTTGCGGAGGAATTAATATACACGGGGGAAATAGTATGCAGGCAAAGTGCGCTGTACGTACCATGCGTTCCGAACGTGATGCAGATTGCCATGGTAAATGGGGTTTTCGTGGATCCTGATATATAATACTAAGTGAATATATGACTTCCGGGTCTTGAGGATTTATGATCGCGGTGAGTTGGGTCGAGTTGGTGAGGGTTGAATCCAGGGCGAAAGGCAGCGTTATTATAAGGTCCCTTATTGGGGGTGACGTGTGGCGCTGTGGCTTGGCACTTGGCGCTTGGATGATACTCTTTTTTCTGGAATGCGTGGCACGTGTTTGGTGGTTTTGGTGGGTTTTGTTTTTGGTTAATGAATTGCTTGAGGTAATGAGGTGAGTGCTTTGTGTGTATTCAGTACTACCGTGGTGGCTGATTGGGACGCTCTACAGTTACTACTAAGGACTAGCTGCTACGGGCCTACTACTTACTACATTGTCCAGTACATTACAAGGCACTCCGGCAAACAGCACACAATCTGCTTGGCACGACCAATCTAACTCACATCAAGATACAATGGCAACTAAATTGAATCATGTAGGAGTCAAAAATTTAAATAAATACCGCTGAAGGGAAGGTAAGATTATGAAGCACCAATTGCCATGACGCCTGATCTCAGGGGCCAGTCCATCGTGTCGCGAGTCAAGTCCGATACGTCGCCGGCTTCTATTTTATCGCAGTATGCCCCAAGTGACAGCCAAAGCCCCAATCGCCCAAGGACTCGGTCCTCTTTTTATTTCCAACCATGTATGTCAAGGCGTGTTTATTGGGTCTTGAAGAGGAGAATGGCGCAGTGTCCGAGGTAGAAGTAAATGAAGTGTTTCGTCTCTGAACTGAATTAGTGATATTTTGGGAGGTTAGTGCAGAAGTTGGTACCGTGTGTAACAAAGCTTCCGAAATTCCTCCCTACGACACAATGCCATGTAGCTCCTTTGCGCGAGTCAAACTGTAGACCGTGAGTGAGGGATGGTGGTGTTATCGAAGGAAACGCTAACCTCTCGCTTGATATACTGAGCAATGTCCTGATAATAATTAGCATCCTGCCAAGTTGGGGAGAAATCAGCAATCATTATGACCAACCTTCTCAATGTGGTACTTCTCCATTGCCTCGATCGCTAAACAATTAGTCGCAATCACCTCCGTCGGGATACCCGATGAATCATACCGACTTCGACAGCTTCCTGCTGCATATCCTCCGTCTTTCAAACCATAAGCAATTATCCCTTCAATTATGGTGGCGACACTCTTACCATATCAACGGACTTGATTTGCGCTGCCCAATAATGTTAGTCAGTGTGATGATGCCGCTGAACTTGCACTCACGCTCCAGCTTATCCTTCTTTTCGGAAGACATCTTGTAGGTTGAGTGTGCACGAAAAGTTCAAAAATGAACAATGGAGTAAACCGGAGATGTGCGTCTTTGAAGTAGTCCAACAGTACACAGCGTTCCGCCGAATTGTCTCTGGGAGTAGACGTTGGGCTATCGTACTTGCTGAGGAGCAACCGTGTGGATACGCACGGGCCATGCCCACCTTCCTCACCGCCTTCGTCGGCACTATAAGGAAGCGGCATAAACTAAAAAAATTTTGGAGCTTTTTTTTTCCCTTCTATACATTCCATTCCCTGCTGGCTTTGGGAAAGGCAGCCACAGGACACAATCATGGAAAGCACAAGAGTATTTGTCTCTGGCCTTCCGCCAACATTCTCCAATGATCAACTTAGGAAACATTTTGCTACTCGCTTCCAAGTTACCGATGCTCATGTATTACCCAAACGCAGGATTGGCTTTGTGGGCTTAAAGACCCCCGAGGCGGCCAAGGAAGCTGCTAAATACTTCAACAAGACTTATGTCAAGATGTCAAAGATCTCAGTAGATATTGCTAAACCGGTATGTGGCTTCCTGGTGATCTGGCTTTCTGTTTCCTTGTCCCATTGCGCACGCTGACCGATAAAGGTGGTCTTGAGACTGACCAGAATTGCTTTAGATCGACTCCGAACCTACCAGTGCTGCTCATAGGTTTAAGAATGGTGATAAGCCTGATTACACGGCAGAGAATGCACTCAAACGTAAACGCGATGGGGAGCCCGCCCAGCAGGACCCTAAGCTGCAAGAGTATCTTTCCCTCATGCAACACTCATCACACACAAAGACATGGGCCAATGATGATGCCGTGATAAATCCTGTTGCAAATGACTCACCTGCCAAGGACCAGCCCGTTGAAGCAGATGAGGTTCCCCAGGAACTTACCTATGCTCAAAGGAAGAAGGCAAAGCTCGGGGAGACATCCGGGGAAGATGTCAATGTGTCACGGCATGATGAGCCTGAACCTATGGTTGTTGATGCGAGTGGGGAAGATAATACTACCGAGCAAGCAATGAACCAAGAACAGCCCGCTGTTCAGGAAGAAGAAGAAGAAGAACAACCGGTATCTGACACTGACTGGCTTCGGTCGAAGACAAGCCGCCTTCTCGGTCTACTAGACGAAGAGGAACAAGCAGAGTTTAACTCTGCAGCGCAAAGGCCTACCGATTCAACGGAGCCAGCAGCTGATGCTGAAGTTGACACTGAAAACGCAGCGGCTGATCTTTCCCCAGCCGCAGCTGATGCTGCAGAGCCGACAAAGGCCCCGGAAGTTGACACCAATATTGAGAACATTCGCATTTCAGCCCGCTTATTTGTGAGGAACTTGTCTTACGATACAAAGGAGTCCGATCTCGAACCAGTATTCGCTCCCTTTGGCAGGATTGAAGAGGTTAGTCCTTCCATTATCATTCTGCGTGCCCCTGCCTTTCCTTTTCCCCATTCCATGCAAAGTTGCTCGCATGATGATCATCCTGATAGGGACATCAGATGCAAAAGCACATGATGTGACCAGGACAAGAGAATTTTAGTAGATGCCTCTTAGTATCTGAAGAGCAACATATCCTGAACTTAACATTGGATTCACTGTGGTTTTAAATTCGTGAGACAATTGCTGATTTGCTTAGATTCATGTTGCCTTTGATACTCGGTTCAGCTCCAGCAAAGGATTTGCGTACGTTCAGTATGTTGAATCCGACGCGGCCGTAGAGGCTTACAAAGCCCTTGACGGAAAACACTTCCAAGGTCGTTTATTGCACATCCTGCCAGCTGCTGCAAAGAAGACGTACAAGATCGACGATTATGAGTTGTCCAAGTTACCTTTGAAGAAACAAAAACAGATAAAGCGAAAGCTAGAGTCTACTTCTTCAACCTTCAGCTGGAACTCACTTTATATGAACGTAAGTCAGTTTGGGATGTAGTCCAACAATATGATATACTAACGAGTCACTTCTAGGCCGATGCAGTTATGTCGTCAATGGCTGAGAGACTCGGTATATCAAAAGCAGATCTCTTGGATCCTACTTCGTCCGATGCCGCAGTAAAACAAGCTCATGCTGAAACGCATGTTATTCAAGAAACGAAGGCTTACTTTACTGCAAATGGTGTCAACATCGATGCCTTTAAAGAACGAGAGCGTGGAAACACTGCTATCTTAGTAAAGAACTTTTCTTATGGCGTCAAGACTGACGAGCTTAGGAAATTGTTCGAGCCGTATGGCCAACTCACAAGACTACTCATGCCTCCTAGTGGCACAATAGCTATTGTTGAGTTTGCAAGGCCGGATGAGGCTCAAAAGGCATTCAAGGGTCTGGCGTATCGAAAACTCGGAGATTCCATCCTGTTCCTAGAAAAAGCCCCCAAGAACCTTTTCGACGCATCTGTTGTCCCGCAGAAGCCAGTCGTGGAGACTAAAGCCATCTCTCAAGGATTCTCAACTGCTGACACGTTCGCAGCAGAAGAGCCTGAGGAGGCCATTGCTACCGCAACTCTTTTCGTAAAGAATCTCAACTTCGATACAACGAATGCACGTTTCGTTGAAGTCTTCCAGCCATTGGATGGGTTTGTTTCGGCGAGGATCAAGACCAAGCCCGACCCCAAGCGCCCTGGTCAGACGCTCAGCATGGGCTTTGGCTTTGTTGACTTTAGGACCAAGGATCAAGCCCAAGCCGCTCTTGCTGCAATGAACGGATACAAGCTTGATCAGCATGCACTGGTAGTTAGGTCATCGCATAAAGGTATGGACGCTGCTGAAGAAAGACGACGTGAAGATACTGCGAAGAAGATCGCAGCCAGGCGGACGAAGATCATCATTAAGAACTTGCCGTTCCAAGCGACCAAGAAGGATGTCAGATCACTCTTTGGAGCCTACGGCCAGCTTCGCTCTGTGCGTGTTCCTAAGAAATTTGACCGGTCGGCTCGTGGTTTCGGTTTTGCAGACTTCGTAAGCGCTCGCGAAGCGGAAAATGCCATGGACGCGCTGAAGAACACCCATTTGTTGGGCAGGAAATTGGTATTGGAATTTGCAAACGAGGAGGCCATCGATGCGGAACAAGAGATCCAACAGATCGAAAAGAAAGTAGGGGAGCAGATGGACCGCATCAAACTACAGAAGCTCACGGGAGCCGGACGGAAAAAATTTACTGTAGGGGCCCAGGACGAGGAAGACTAAAGTCTCCTCTCCTTCTGCCCTTCTCCCTGTTGATAGGGTTAATGAATAGTAATGGTGCTGCTATCTTTGTGTTTTGTGAGATATACCCCTTGCTTGGCGGCACACCTTGGGCCTTCCACACGTTCCTGCTGTCAGGACTGTGCCTGCAGACGCGTCCTGCAAAGATCCGTCGCCTCGTGCATCTTAATGAAGCTTTATCTTTTTTTTATCCCCATGTATCCTTGTTCAATCCTCGCATCTCGTCTACCCCTCGACCTCTACTGTTTCCTTTCGTATATTTGAACCCTGGATATCAAGTTGAGAGCAGGGTGAGATGGCTGTTTCCACCTACATTCCGGTCGCTCTGTCTGTAACCCACCAAGCATTCTTGGATGATCGCCTCAGGAGATGTTGTTGGATGCTGGGCATTCCAAAGAGAGGTCTTTGCCACAATTTCGCCCATCATTGCTCATCTGTACCTGATTTACATGCGACAGTCAGTGGTCATGTCGTGCAGACCAAAAATCCCCGGGCAGCGGCTCGCTGAATCGTGCACCCTGGATGTCCCCTTGCATGGATAGCCGGCGTCCACAGTGCATCACCCTTCCTCCTGATTTGCTGCAACAAGGCGGCACCTGCTCGTCCCTCTCTCATCGCCCTGATCGACGCGTGAAGCTCAGGTCAAGGGTTCCCCGCGCCTAGGGCTACGGATGCTACCCTCGAGGGGGTTTTCCCAAACAAGCAGCGTGGTCCAGCAATGTAGCTGCTGGGGCTACCTTCGCGCTCCTTCAGCAGGGGAGGGAATGGGTTCCCTATAAACATCATGCTCTTCGCCCGAACATTCTCTTTTCCAGGTTCTTACATTTTTTCCAATAACTCCGTTCTTTGCCGGACAAGAAGTATTTGTGACCCTCATCTTCCTCCTCTGTGGAATCTGTCATTCTTCCGAGAGCCTATTCGAGGTGGTCCGCTCCATGGCTGAGTGGCAGACCGAATGTATGTTGCCTCCAACCCATCCAGGTCTTGAAGGTGTAGGACCCCATCCAGGTCGAGTGCTTCAGAACACCTCGGGGAACATACAGTCCTACTCAGACACCCTGGCGCACACCGATCCCACCGGGCGTGACGACCATTTTTCACATTATGGTTTCAAGTATCCTCATCAACCCCCGGTCCCAACTCACCCAATGCCTACCACTACCGGTCTCCATCCCCAACAAGTTATAAACAACCGTTTCCATACAAAGAAACTGCGGCGTCTCCAATCACTTGGTCCTAACCTGGTTGGACCCCGCAGGACAAGAAGTTATCTCAAGTCCCAAAAGTACATAGAGTACAGGGCACGGCCTCGCCGAGATACTGGAAAGGATGGAGAACCCGTTTGGTCAGATGAGCTTGAGGATGCTTTCCAGCAAGGTGAGACGATGTCAGCTGCCACATAAGGAGAATGTTCTAACAATATCAGCCCTTGAGGCGAACCCCCCAATGGGGAGAAGGAAATGGTCTGAACGCGGGAAATCCTATGGTCGAAATGAACTGATAGCCGAGTACATCTACAAAACTACTGGGAAAAGGAGGTCGAGGAAGCAGGTGTCTAGCCACCTGCAAGTCCTTGATTCTTTTCTCAAGGGTGATCCTGATTGTATGTCCTGCCTAGACCGCCTTCGATAAGACAGACTCAGATCTAACTAGGCATTTGCAGGGGAGAGGCTTGTACGGGAGCAACCGGCAGACCGTTCGAATGGCCAGCCACCATCAGCCGGTCCTCGCTGGAGAAATTCGATGGAACTCCCATTCTCCAGCCATTACAATAGTCACAGTTATCCCTCCTATCATGACTCGTTGAGGCCGGTGCAATCTTACTCCGGGGAGCTGCCCCCTCCACACGTTGTTTTCAATCCAAATTTGCACTCCGAGGCAACGAACGTTAATATGATCTATGGCCTCAGCTTTGACATGTGGGTGAGCGCGCCGAGTCAGCCAGAGCGGATCGAGAGTGCATTCCATACCTACACCCGCCTCCAAGGGGACCAACGTCACCCTGGTGCACCTCCAAAACGCTTGGAGAATATCTCCAATTGGCGGACATTGTTTCCCCATCTTAACTCCGTCATGGCAGATGTTAACAACCCACTGAACTGTGAGATCATCTTACTGGAGGCCAATCTTCGATTGATGGATGATTTCCCTCCGTCCGGCTCGAAACTTGGGATCCAGCTGGAGCTGGACTTCGCCCAGCCTTCCAACGGCGATTCACTGACGAACCAGATGGAGAATTGGTCGTGCAGCACCTATATCTACGAGGAAGGTCAAAACGTATTCAAAGCACATCACAACCTCCCTAGACAGCAGTCGAACAAAGTGAAACCTCCATTTGAATCTTCGTGGTGGGCAAAGCGTTTCACGGAACTCACGGAACTCGCCCAAGACAGACAAGTAAACGAGGTTGCTGATAGGCAAACGAGAGACTACTTCCGCACATTAACGGTAGTTCAAGAAATACGGGCTACTCCTAGTTCTCGTCGGCTATCGAACCAGTACCCTGACAACTCCCAGGATGACAGCAAAAGAATGGCCATCTTGCTTTGGCAATTCCGGCAAACGCGACCGAACGAAGTTGGCACTACCACATGGCGCCGGGTGACTTCGCCAACTTCCGACCGTAATACTATCCCTAGCCCGAAGCCCGTAACGGGGATCGACCTCCCTCCCTTGTCCTTTGATACAAACTCTCTAGCTAGGCCCGCCCCAAGCATTTACCAAGCCCCTCAGTCACACGACTTGGTGCATCACGGTGGTGCTTCGCAACCTCAATGGTCGATGTACCAACCGTCGCAGGACAGCATATTCAATGCACCCGGAGGCTTTGACCTTCTCAACTCTATCACCAAGCCAGAGGGTGGCCTTCATGACAAGACTGCCGTCACCTCGGTGCTAGACACCTACCCTAATCTGCAACCTGAAGTCAGCCAGCCAGCGAGCCTCAATGGTTCTACTGGAGGACCAGGAATGCTTAGCATACCCGATATGTCACTTTCACACACTAATCTCAATGCGTACAACCTTAGTGGGCATGATAACCACTACGGAACGTCCCAGCATCCTGGGGTGAGCGTGCCTGATAACAGCCATGTCTTAAACAATGGCATATTTGGGTCCAGCACTCAATCCATCGATGAGATGAGTCAGACCCACGCACCTTGGCCGACTCCAACCTCGAGTATCACTGATGTTGGCTCGAGCAACTATAGCCACCTGCAATTTTCTGATCACCATGTGCCGTCTGTCTCTCGAGAGTCCCACCAGCCCAACCACTTTGAGGTCTTACTGGGCCCAGACGATCTCATCGTGGGGAGTATGTCCGGTGATCCTGGGATGCATGGGGCGGGTCATGGCCACATGAACCATGCCTATACTGAGAACAATGCGGTCGAGGCCGCATAACGAAGAACTACTTTATAATTTGGACGAAGGATGTCCCTTAATGATAATAATGGCAAACAAAAGTGTGGCTGGGTTTCGGGATTTTCTGTTTTAATTTCTGGCACCGGAGTTTTGTGGGGGATACTGGAGCATGCTCTGCCAGGGGTCTTATTGGTTTTTTTCTCAACTTTGTGATGTAGTTTTAGTCTGATACCAATTCTGTAGTTATACACAATATTTAATGCCAAAGGCGTCCATTGTACCGAGTAGGTTGTTGTTTCATACTTTATCCTTGAGCAATTGGTGGGATTTGTGGTCCCGTGATGGATCCAACACAGACAGTGACCAATTGGGTTTGGCGCTGGTCTGTATTTACCCGGAGACCTTCATTTAGCCGGAATAGTATCTCGTTGAGCGCTACTTTAGCCTCAAGACAGTTCCATTCATCCTCGCGTGAGTGGTCTTGTCGGCCCGGCTGGCCTGGACCGTGTCGCATTTACCCCGAGTTGGTATGGCTGTGCCCCAAATGAGGGCTTTCTGGAAGAATATGTGCGGGACAATCTCCAAAAGCTGATTTATGCCCCTCCTTTTCTCTGCGGATACATCCCTCCTTTCTTTTAAAACTCTGTACTCTCCTCTCAATTGCAGTCACGCTGTCGTTCTTCTGGTTAAGCGCAATCCCTACACACAATCATCACCATGGCTTCTCCCACTGTCAAGCTGAACAGCGGATTTGACATGCCCCTCGTGGGCTTTGGCCTCTGGAAGGTAAACAACGAGACATGCGCGGACCAGGTTTATGAGGCCATCAAGGCGGGATATCGTCTTTTTGACGGCGCATGCGGTATGTGACCACCTCCTGCTGCAAATTCTTTAAATGATCTAATACGGTTATGCAGACTACGGCAACGAAGTCGAATGCGGTCAGGGTGTCGCCCGCGCCATCAAGGAGGGCATTGTCAAGCGCGAGGAACTCTTCATTGTTTCCAAGCTGTGGAACAGTTTCCACGAGGGCGACCGCGTTGAGCCCGTCTGCCGCAAGCAGCTGGCTGACTGGGGCGTCGACTACTTCGACCTGTACATCGTGCACTTTCCCGTTGCCCTGAAGTACGTTGACCCGGCTGTGCGCTACCCACCTGGATGGAACTCGGAGAGCGGCAAGATCGAATTCAGCAACGCTACCATCCAGGAGACCTGGACGGCGATGGAGTCGCTGGTCGACAAGAAGCTCGCTCGCAGCATCGGCGTTAGCAACTTCAGCGCCCAGCTGCTCATGGACCTCCTCCGGTATGCGCGCGTCCGTCCCGCTACCCTCCAGATTGAACACCACCCCTACCTTACCCAGCCGCGTCTGGTCGAGTATGCCCAGAAAGAGGGCATCGCTGTCACTGCGTACTCGTCTTTCGGACCTCTGAGCTTCCTCGAGTTGGAGGTGAGGAATGCCGTCGATACCCCTCCTTTGTTCGAGCACAACACCATTAAGAGCCTCGCCGAGAAGTATGGCAAGACCCCGGCTCAGGTGCTACTGCGCTGGGCCACCCAGCGCGGCATTGCTGTCATCCCGAAGAGCAACAACCCCACCCGTCTGTCACAGAACCTGGAGGTCACTGGTTTCGATCTGGAGAAGAGTGAGTTAGAGTCCATCAGCTCGTTGGACAAGGGCTTGCGATTCAATGACCCTATTGGATACGGAATGTACGTTCCTATCTTCTAAGTTGGACGTTGCACCTGAGAGATGCGTGATGATTTGCGATGTAAAAATGTACATGATGATTTGAGTAAATAGCCATGATAAACCCATTGACAAAGACCCATAAATGATATCTACCTATGCCTAGTAATGGTAACGGAGTAATCTCTTTCGGACGTTACCGCCCACTGGGGCCGATATGCTTTCTTGGCCCCGAAAGATTTAGTCTGAATGGCTGACTCGCCCTGTTCATCATTCCTCTGTACAATTATTATGCTTAAGATCAAACATTCCAGGTTTGGCTTGATCCATGTTCCACCAGAAGATAACTAACTCATTCAAACCGGTACATTCTTGAAATCTCCATAAAAGAAGACTCTTCACCTAGTATACCATACCTGAGTTAGTAGTACCTAATAGAGTTTCCCAACTACAAATCCCACGCCAAGACCAAGCTCCCTTATCAACACTATCAATCAATCAATCAATTATTTTCTCCAACTCCACTCCCTCAATCCCCAATTCAACCACAACTACAACGCCCCAAACCACCAAAACCAAAAAGAAAAAAAGAAAAAGAAAGCAATAGAAAGAACAAAATGGCCGCTCGCCTCGCAAGCCAGTCAATCCACATAACAACAACCCCAATGCCACGTTCCTTAACAGAAAGCAAACAAATCCTGTCCGCGCTCCAGAAATTCGGCGAAGTAGTGACCTTCCGCAACCTCAAGGTAAAACCATCCCAAAATACCATACGACCTTCATCCAAAATCAATAACTAACAAGAGGAATGAAATTAAAATGAAAAGTACGACACAACAAACACATCCCCAAACCCTGCCTCCCGATCTATAATTGCGATTTTCGAATCGCCCTCCTCCGCATCGCAAGCCATCGCCGCCTCCCCACTCACAATCCCTCTTGTTCAACCGCCACCACAACCCCAGTCGCAATCGTATCTACCGCCTAGAGAACCAGGAACGCCGTCCCCGGATCCCTGGGCCTCGAGTGAAAATGCCGCCGTCCAGTCTCATATCACCTGTACTATCCAGCCGTCGCGACATAACCATGAGTCTGCGCTGCGGCGGAACCCGTTCCATACGTTGTTCCATGTTAATGGGAAGAGTTGGCAGGCGAGGGATTTGGTGAAAACTGGGATTCCGCTGAGGGAGTTGGCGGATGTGCCCCTGGCGAGGAAGAGTCATGAGCCGTTTAGGGTGAAGAGGAAGGTGCAGGCGGAGAATGAGCGGTTGGGGGCTACGAGTTTGATGGCGCTTTATGAGGGAGGGCTTAGGGGGGAAGAGGGTGGGGATGGGTCGAATTCTGGGGAGAGGACGGTTGAGGGTAAGGACATGGAGGTGGATTGAGGATGGGTTGGCTTGGGCAATGCGACGTGCGTGTGAGTGTGCATGCACGCATTAGGATGCTCTGTTGGTCTTGTTGGGCGTGATGCTGCATCGCTGTCTTCCAGGGCGGATAGAGAGACTTTTCCCGGCACGACTGTTGAGCGATGCTCAGCTAGTGCCCGTCAGGCTATGGACGATCTGTAGATCGTTCCAGAGGTCGAGCAGGCTCGAAGTATACCTCCTCAAAGCGAGGTATCACATCGTAAACACAGAGAATATGAAGTTTCTCTTAATCTACATGTAACATAGGAGATGTATAGGAATGAAATCCGCTTTCCATTAACCATGATTTCCATTGTATCATCAGCCATGCCAGTCCTAGTACGGTAATTAAGCTATTCTCACAAACGCTACGACTGTCAGTATACACATACACTCTGAGGCCTGGAAGACTGCACTTACTAGCGTCAATCTGCATAATGTGCGGTATCGCTAAGCGCACCTTATTCCGGTACACTGCAGGCCCCTTCGTCTGCAACGGGTTGCCCTCAAAGTAGACCGTCTGTAGCTTCTCCTTATCCTTCAGCTCCTTCTCCACCTCATCGAAGCTAGACAACTGGTTGTTCGACCCCCAGAGCTCCTCTAGGTTCGTCAAATGCGATAGATGCTCGAGCTTAGAGACCTGATTGTTCGAAAAGTCAAGAACGCGTAGATTGGTGTTCGATTCGAGACCGCTGAGCTCGGTAATAGCGTTATGAGAGACGTAAAGCTCTTCGAGGTTCTTGAGGGAGGAGAGTCCGTTCAAACTAGTGAGTCTGTTTGACTGAATAGAGAGGATTTTGAGGTTCTGCAAAGCATCTAGATTCTGTAGAACGTCAACACATCAACACCCCAAGGTCCAACACGCGGGAACACGACATACCTTGAACTCAGTGATCTTATTCTTCCCGAGCCACAGTTCCTCCAGAGACGTCAACGACTCAAGGTTCTCGATTTCCTACCACCCATCCGGTCAGCATAAAACCCTCCCATGCACCCACTCTCGCAATTGAAGCACCCACCCTGATCCGGTTAGCACCCAGCTCTAAATTCCTCAACAGCTTCAGCTCCTCTAGCCCTTCAATCTTCGAAATCTTGTTCTGCACAAAGTACAGGTCCGTCAACTTGACCAGATGCGAGATGTTCTTGATATGCTTAATCTTATTGAAGCTCAGGTCCAGACTAGTCAGATCCTTGAACTCATCTAGGCCCTTCACATGCGAAATAAGGTTATCGTAGAGATCGAGCTCGACCAGCGACCCGGCGATTTCAGAAGGAAACGCGATCCGCGTTATTTGGTTCTGCCGCAGACATATTCTCTAGAAACCCCGCCGTTAATTCCGGATCCTGATCGCCAACCTTCCCCTTTCATTTCACGGCGCACACCGATATCGTACCTGTACTTTAGGAAATCGCTCTAGATGTAAAGCCGGGACGGACGCAATACGACAATGGACGAGATCGATCTCCTAGATAAACACTCACTCGGTCAGTTTCGGTTCTCACACCGCATGAACCAGCAGACAAAATGATTCACGCACCTCAGTATCCTTGTCCTCATCCTCTAGCAAGTCTACCACAAAGGATCCAAATGAGCACCCACTTCCAAACCCCTCATCGGGTCAAAAACATTACCTTCGTCGGCCTCGATCTCCTCTACCGGCGGCGCATCCTCATCCGAGTAATCCGGGTCTTCTATGGCCTCTGGATTCGTAATGGTTGCCTGGGGACCGACTCTCAGTTTTCCGTCCCACCCTTTGCTGTCCTTCATCGTGGCGGGGAGGTATGTAGATTATTTTTCCCTTTTTATTTTAATTTTTTTTTTCTGCGCGTGGTTGGAGGTGGTTTGATGCGGGGAGCTTTTTTGGCCGGTGGGTCGAATGACGGTATGTATGTAATTTTAGTACGTATCTTGTAATTTGTAGATCGGTATTGATGTACCTAATTTAGGAAGGATGTTAGTAGATTAAGGGGTCCCATCAGAACGACAACGACTTGGTCAGTGAGTGGGGAGGGATTAAATTGACGCTCGGAATTAACGGTTTCCTCTTCTCCTCAGAGGATTGCCTTCTGAGGATTGTGGTTCATAATGCGGCATTTATTGTGTTCCATACGGCATTCATTCAAATGAATTAAATTTGCTGACCTATCTCCCACTGGTGGAGTTTCATAGATCAATGTCATTCACTTTCTTCTACTCCGTATACTCTCACTTCGAACAGTAGTGTGCTTGATTAAAATCCATTCGGGCTACTAAAACAGGGGGTGTTGTGTTGAAGGACGACGCTTTTATGTACATATAGCACGTACGCCAATGATACATATACATTGGTGGCAATCGATAGTCCAGATCCTGTATCGATAGGAAACTATGAGGTAGTACCGGAAACAGTGACGCGCACACATAGATGGCGATGCCACTCGCTAGTGAGGTCTCCAAAACAAATCATGGCTGACAAGTTGACAAAACACGCTGGGGTTTTGGTGGTGATCACAGATACGAAACAAAACAGCTAGGAAATCGAGCGATGGCAGTGTCAGGCCCCTTAGGGGCGATGGGAGGTTTAGACAAAAATTGAGAAAAAGAAAGAATTCAGATGAAAAGGGAATGTAAATTTGCGTATACATGAGATCAGCGAAAAAGGTTTTTAGGCTGATGGCCAAGACAGACGCCTACAGAATGCAAAAAAACGGGGGGGATCACAGGGGAGTTTCGAGGAAATGAATCAAAATCACAGGGGGTCAGAAAGGTATTCACTCGCTTGGAGCGTAGACAAAAGGACATGGCTAGAAGTCCAGCAGATGCGAACAGGAGAAAGGTTTAAGAAAGAAACACAACGCAAATAAAAAGCACACATGCACTATTGAACTGTCGGGTCTCATGAGCGCCTTCAGATGCGCGGTTCGCTCACGAAGCACTCTAACTCTCATCTGGCATCTCAAAGGCGAGAGAGGGCTCGACGTATCGGCGGGTATTGAACAAAGGAAATCGACCGAAATTTATCTTTTCTATGATCTGATGGTGCCCGCAAGGCGAAAAATAACCAAACCAAGCACGCTGAAATGAAATGCCGGGCTAGTGTGTACAGACATTACAATGCAATGTCAAGAACCAGACTCACGTCTTGCACTTGTGTACCAGCGAGATCTTCCAGAACGGGGATCAGATCAAGAAGCTCATTATCATGGGCGTCAGAGAACCAGCTGCTGATGGGTATCGCGTGTTGAGGGTGGAATATATAGGACGTGGGAGAATTATCGATAATTATCGTGTCTCGAAGGTCACGACCAACTTGAGAAAGATCCTATATAAGAATTAGAGGAGTTGAACGGGTAATGTGGAGATCACAAGAACACCGACCTTCACATAGTTGCCTTGGTGGTTGTAGCAACTGTCCCTGAAAAGCCGGTGGTGGACAACATTGTGGATGTCCAGTTGATCCAACAATGGATCGCCGTACTGAGAACAGGTTAGCGTGAGGCGGTTTCAAAGATATATGTTAACAATACTCACCTTCGAGACAGATGCCGTAAACACAACAACTTCGTACAGCTCCCCGACCCGTTTCATGAACTGGTCGACCCCGGGCCGCTTGATCACATAGATATTATGGTATTGACCCTCGATCTCCACGGGAATGGTGAAATCAGCTCGCTCAAGAACCTTAAAACTACTATGGACCAAGGTTTCATCCAAGTCGAGGACCAGGCATTTCCGGTCGCGTAAGTGAGGCTGAGGTGGGGGGAGAAGCCATTGTTGCTCCCTGTCGTGACTATCGTTTTCTGGCTGTTGCTCTGAAGGAAAGAGTGGCGGGGGCGGCGGCGGTAGCTCGGCTGGTAGATCAGTTGCCTCTTCTTCGTGCGTGGAGTACTTCTCGTCCTTCGGGCCAACGCTATCAGGTACAGCTGGTTTTACGGGGGACTCGTCCGTTTGGGCAGAAGAATCGTCGACTCTCTGTGGTGGCACTGAGAACGTTACACGTTCCTCAGGCTTCTGGGCGGGCTCCTCGACTTTCTCCGTTACAGTACGCGGCGGAACAGCACTGGGTTCGTGCTGTGCTGCCACTGTGTCCCGTGCTTCAGACTTCTCCTTCTGCGAGGGAGGCTCGTGAGCCGGTTCAGGTTGGGCCGGAGACGACGCCGTGCCATCGAGCTGCGAGCTTTGATCGGGGCCACTGACGGTCTGCTCTTCGTCCACCTGCGACGGCGGCTGGTCGGATGTCACAGTTGTATTTGCTTTCTCATCTCGATAGTAGCTCGGCTCCTTGGACTCCGCAGTGCTTGAATCGCCCTGATGGGTTTCAGCCTTTTCTGGAGTAGGCTGAGTGCTTGGGACTGATGGTCGCCGAGTTGTCCTCTTCGCGGGGATGGCCGTATCGTCAGGGTCAATATTGGAAGATGAGCAACAGCTCAGGAATGCAAACAGCCGGGATGAAACCCTGCTCTTCTTCTCCACCTTGGCAGGCTCTCGCAAGTCAGGATCCGTTTTATTCTCTTCCATGACCGTGCTCTCCTCATTCCTCCGTCGTGACCTCATGCTGCTCCCTTTGCTCCTGTCCCTTCGCCCCTTTAGAATACTTCTCCTCGAGCCTCGAAGTGTGTTTTCGGAGTCATCATTGGCAGTATCCTGGGAGTTGTCTAATGTGGATTCTCTTTCCGCTTTCAAGGATGTCCGGGATGGCACGGGAAGCAGGTGCTGTTTCTTGGATACATCTGCAGAACTGGCGGCAGAGGCACCTTCGGGAATCGGAGTCGATTCCACGGGCGCTGGAGCTGTCTCGGGGGACTCTAACGAATTGGACGTAGGCGACGCATCGGTACCGGTGACATGACCCTGAGGCGACGATTCAGGAACTGAGAGCTTCTGTTAGCGATGACATGCGCAAGGCGACCAGGATGCGAAAGAAGCAAGGCTTACTAGAGCCGGGTTGACTCGTTGCGACAGACATGGACGCTTCTCCCGTGCGGGTGTCAGAATTCGATGGCAGAGAATCCCGCTCCGAGCTCCCTCCGAGCATTGAGGGTAGCAGAGCGAGGTTCACTCGAACGACAAGAAACTAGGATCGAAAAGTCTGAAATTAACAAGAGGCGGATGATACCAGAACACACGCCTAGGGACCACCAGGATGCCGCCGAGATGGGGAGGGGGGATGGGCGGAGACAGAAGGGAGGTGCGGAAATCAGCCTCCTGGAGCAGGACTGAAAGCGGTGGTAAGGCGTGGAGGCAGGTCGTAGTAGCAAAGTAGTAGCGCTTTTTAGCTCTGTGTCTGACTGTCTCTCGGGGACCCGTATCACCGCCTTAATTGAGGCTAGTGCACAGCACTAAGGCCCGTCGCAATAGAATCCACCCTCCAGGAACCTCAAGAGTCGATCAACTTTGCGAATAAACAAATCACATGCGACCGTGTTGCTGGACTAGAAATGATCGTAGGAACGGGGGGGAAAATCGACTGTGAAAGGGAGAGGAGTTTGGGGACGTCACGTGGCGGGTCAAGGTGCAGTTCCTCGAAATTAGTCGGTAATTATTTATACCTTCTTGATTCGGAGGGGGGAGAGGGGGTGCTGTTTGGTTACTGGCCGATGAGGGAGCTGAGGCCAACTTGTAAGGTAGAACAAGTTAGTAAAAGGGTAGGGACACTAAAGGGAAATGCCAAAAAATAAAATAAAATAAATAAAATTGAAAAAAAAAAAAAGGAAACCGAACTCTAAAGGATTCCCTAGGAATAACCCGATCGGCGATAGTAGATAATTCTCACGGGTTTGTTCGCTTAATAATTGAGGGACAGAAAAGATAACTGGTTAGTTTCTTTTCTTATTTGTTTGTTGAACTTGATTGTTTCTTTTCGCCTAATAGTGTTGGAAGGTAGTCCAGGGTGGATATGAGTCTCAGAGGGTTACAAGAGACCCAAGGTACTTGACTTGATTACTGGGAGTTCAACACAGAACGAGGAGGATATTGGAGGGTGGCTTGTCCCTAGTGCCTTGACAGTAACAGGCTAAACCGGGTTAAGAGGGGGGGCCAGAAAGGGGAGAAAGAAGGACCGATGGGGGGAAAGAATGAGAACGAGATGGGGGTTGGTGGAAAGCAAAGCGCTAAACAATCCCAGAGTACTAACTACTATTCGTAGTAGTAGTAATAGTAATCATATTACAATTTCGCTTCTCCAGATGGGTTTTAGTACTCCGTAGTGGTGGTGTTAAAATAATATTTTTCATTATTATTGTTGTTATTATTATTCTTATTATTATAATAATACTAATAATTTATTATTGCTCCTTGGAGGGAAAAAAGGGAAAAAAAGTCAGGTTAGTCTATCGGTCTGGACCAAGGATGCAGGGCTGCAGAATTGGGGCCGTCGAACCAGCAGCACCGGCACTAACAAGCACTGCGCCCGCTTTGACTGGTGGCTCCCAAAGCAAGTTTTCGAAGCTCCTAAGTACTGAACCTCCGCGAACTTGATATTAAATGCAACCTGACGGAGAGACACATCAGGTACTTTCGTAAGTCTAGTATAATTACATAACTTCTCCGGTAATTGTTAATACATAAATGATCGTCACGATTCAAGGAGAAAATTCCAATGCTGGACGAGATGAATGAATGCATGGGTGTATGTATGTACTCCGTATGTATATGTAATATGTATGCATGCCCTAATATTATTACACTAGCCAGTGCTGCATATTAGCTGGTCTGATAAAAGATAAGTGAGCTACTACCACCTTAGGCCCAGGGAGCTTGCATCAGCTTGCATCCACTCCTATTATTGCTCACCAAATCCTGTCTTTTCTCCCGTTATTCACCAATAAGAGAATCCTGACCCTGTCGTTCATCAGGGAAATGAGCTGTCGAGGTCTCCCAATCTGCCAGATTGTTATTTCTTTACATCTGCCCTGCTGGATACTCCACAATCCATGAACATGCGGACAGACAAGATAGACAGCCCTCCATCAGACGTGGACATTTTATTCGCATTGTACTCCGTACCTGAGTGGGTATTGGTATGGGCGGGCGGGGGCAACAACCAGGGGGTGACAATTCAACTTTGGCTTCAGATTGGCTCGTTTTTACTGTGATGGCTCCATTTGAGCGCTTAAGAAGGGTTAATCTGGGAAATTGTTATTCGTTCGTAGAAATAAAGATCTTAATAATACATGTATTCTTTAAAATTTATTATTTCTTTTTTTTTTTTTACACTTCGCTTTTTCTTTCTTTCTTTTTGGCTATGCTATGGCGTGCTAAACTCGACTAAATTTCAGCAGAGGTACGTATGTACAGTACTCCGTACAAGTACTACAATGTTAAGGTCAAAGACATGGTTTGTTTAAGTAATACCACTGCCACCCTCCTTCCTTACACCCTCACACCCTCCAACTGCGCCCTGTACCATTCCTCATGATCAGATCAACCGCAAAGATCTTCAACTATTACCCTGATTCAACCCTCCATCTCAGTTATTTGAATATCACTTCCCGACCAGGTGACAACTCTCATTCCAAACCCCGTGGGTCACATCTGGTACGAAAAGCCAAATAGTTTACAGTTATCATGGAGATCGTTACCCATTCGGTGATACGGGATCTTAAATTAACTTCCCCCTTCTAAGATCCCAAGCCCAGCACCTCCACTCTTGAGTTGTGCAGGTCCTAGGATAACCCGGCATTCATCCTATTTGCCTTCGTCTTACCTGAAGGACTATGTGTTCCGCAAATTTGCGCCTTGAGCTAATAGTGTTATATGCAGTCTGCTCCTCGTGCGATTTCTCATTGGATCAAACGTACATCTGTCCCATTAAGGTACCCAACCTAAGGATTGCGAAGTGACTTCAGGGACTAACGCTGTCAAAGTACCCTACTGTACGGAGTACGAAGCTCGGAACCCTGAACTCCACTTAGCTTTCCTGGTTGATAGCCTTGTATTTCCCAGAGCTCCAGTATCAGTGCTGCATCTTTCACCTGAGCTCGCACCACTAGCCTAATCACCTAACTGTAGGTGCGAGCCTGACAGAGTAACTGTTGGGTCAAGGTCTCCGTAGCTAATTAGAGATACCCATCTCAGTCTCGGCGTTACCTCGTATCTTCCCTCTAGACATAGTCAATTCGCTAAACTTGGCGTGGCTGTTTCCTTTTCACTTTAAGGGGTTTAAAATCTATAGAACGCCTTAAATAACACAACTGCCCAATGAAGATCGTCTCAGATATTCTTGAACCAAGGAAGCTACCTGTAATGATTATTGAGCATAGCAGGAATGGGTAGCAGGGTCTAGTTCAGCAGACCAAACGATAGCGACCATCGTAAGTGGTATACATTCTGTCGGTTCGTAGATATTCGTATAGATACTTTTCACGGCTCTTGATACATAACATAGTACGTTCCACCATCCCATTACCCGTCGCCGAAAGTAGTGCCAGCATTCATAATCAATCCATTCAGACGTTTTTCCCGTACATTCCATAGGGTGGAAGGCATGCGGGAAGATGTGGGATGATCCGTTGACAGGGAACGTCACAACCTGAGGCATTCGATATACCCTACATGCGTTAAGCGCTTACTTCGGAAAAATGTTAAGATCTTAGCGATAATAGATATCTCTTCAGTCTCGATTTCTGATATCTAGTGTTGTTTCCACTTCATAATCTCTGTCTTATAGACCGACCGTGTATAGTACCTTCAATTTTGGATAGTGGTGCGTAAGTACCCCTTGATGTGTTCATTGACTGCGCCTTGAAAAAGTACTCCCTGTTAAGTCAAAAAGAGCTGGACAGCTCATCTAAACTATAGACGCTGCCGCTATTGCTAGGTATCTGGTGTCTGTATCAACTACTCTTTCAGCCATTAGGTATGTTATCACGAAGGGAAATTAAAGCACGAAATTTGCAGATATCGTGATAGGGCCCGTCTATGATTTGAGCCTTATTCGCCTATTGTACCGTCTTGCCAAGTAGATACACTGAGGGGTAACCGTTACTATTTTTACACGACAGGGGTTGCCATTCGGTACTTGAATAGCACCAAGCATCTCGTACTGCGCGAATAATGAACCCCGGCGCTTACGCGGACGTAAGGCTACATAGACAGCGATCAAACCTATAAATCCTAGATTGGATATCGGTCGAGTACCGGTAAATTACCTCGTCTGCTTTCTACAGGCTGTTCTCCGATGCATAAATTCTTAAGTCAGGTTCCCAGATAAAATAAATATTATCTTCTAGGATCTTGAGATAGCTCTCTCTAAAGTAGCTATGTTGTTGGAACTGAAGACCACGCATTACTATATTAATATCAGAGCAAGAACTACTTCAAAACACTACGCCACCCAAATCATAATAGATAAGCCTTTGAACTTGCTGTTTAGAATAGTATACTTCTTCCGCACCCCAACTTCTCGTCCAGTTGATTCAGCCTACAGCACTATCTCTGACACTTTCCATTTCTTAATTTAACCGACTATTTGTCTGACTAGATGATCTTATGTCACTGCTCAACACTTTAGTTCCAGTTATTTCGGGGCATTTTCTGTTCGGCTGTATGCTACCTAAACGGTTGACATAGAAATTGAAGGTATTTCCCCAATTTTGGCTATAGAGGCCCCTGGATAGTATAGACCACATATAGAATCCCTAAGATAGGAACTTAAATAGGATTTCTTTATTGGGTTTACCACCGCTAGAGGCGTTCTAGGAGCTATTTGACAAAGAAATAAAAGTAGATAGGGGAAAAGAATAAAACGCATGGTCGCGGGTGACGCGTTTTATATGGAGACTTTTGGTGGGGTCTAGATTTGCTCGCCTTGACTGCTGCGTGGTATAGAAGACATTCGGAACCACTTAGGAGTTCAACATTTCATATATCAATCAAATCGCCATTAGAATTGCTTTATCTCTTCATGGATCTTTCCTATACCCCCAATCGGCAATGACGCTGTTGTGTGGTGGCGCTTGGAATCTCCGCTGCAGGAAACGGCGGGAATTAGGGGCCCACTAGAGCTTGACTGCTGAAGCCTGTCATGGATAGGAATGCCACAACGTGTTCAATGTAGAGACGCAATGCGGAATCGCTTAATGAGTGTCAATACTATTTCCTACAGCACAAGCAGTGTGCGGACTTGATAGGTGCATGCCTACAGGACTGTTTGCCGACCACGCAACTGATGATTGAACTATATAATACTATCAAGTTCTCCCTGTCAAGCCCTGTGGTTTGCATCCGAAGCGAAAAATGTTTTAGGTAATAATCATGGTTCGTGGTATTGTTCTGGTAGCCCTGAGCTTAGCCTTAGGTGCCTCTGCGCTCCCCGAGGTAAAATGGAGAACAACCACGGAGAAGCGCCTTCAGTTCACAAAGAACGGAACTTTCCAATTATCTATCTTTGAGGACTTACACTATGGCGAAGGTAACCTAACTCTTCGGTTTCAATACGACAGCACCGCTAACTAGGTTTTAGCGGAGGCCACCACCTGGGGACCAACGCAAGATGCTGAGACCAAGGTTGTGATCAACACCGTCCTCGACAACGAAAGCCCACAGTTGGTCATTCTCAATGGCGATCTCATCACCGGAGAGGACACACTTTTGTCGAATGCGACCAACTATATCGATGAGATTGTGGCGCCTCTCGTGGATCGCCAGCTCCTCTGGGCTTCTACCTATGGTAACCATGACAGCGATTATAACTTGTCACGCAGTGCTATCCTGGAGCGAGAGAAGACCTACTCAAATAGCTTGACAAATAGTATGGTCTCGGGAGCACTTGCTGGTGTATCCAATTATTATCTGCCCGTTTACCCGTCGGACTCATCCAAAGACACCCCAGCCCTTATCATGTGGTTCTTCGATAGCCGTGGTGGGAACTACTACCAGCAACTAAAGGATGGGAGTCAAGTTCCGCAGCCTTGTTGGGTTGATGAGTCGGTTAGTCATACACCCTATTTCTTGAGTCTTGTTCTTTAACTAGGTGGTTTCCAGGTGGTTGAATGGTTCACCCAAACCAACACGGAACTCAGAAACAGGTACGGTAGAGTGATCCCTTCAGTTGCATTTTACCATATTCCCGTCAACGCAATGCTTGCCTTCCAGAAGCAGGGGGTCAACGCAAATTATGTGCCAGGCATCAACGGCGATAATCCCTTAGACCAGCAAGGTGAGGCAAGTGGGCAGGGAGAGGTCTCGGGAACTGTGTTCAGCTACTCCGGTCAGGACATTCCATTCATGGAGGCAATGCTGAACACTGAGGGTCTCCTGGCGACATTCAGTGGCCATGATCATGGTGATGACTGGTAAGTGGCTGCCTTATTTTTGCCTTCTCCGTTAGTCCATGCTAAAACAAACAAAAAGGTGCTTCAAATGGGACTCGAAGCTTCCCGGTATGAATCTCACTGGCAACGGGTTGAACCTGTGCTTCGGGCGTCATAGTGGGTATGGAGGATACGGTTCATGGACTCGGGGATCACGACAGATCTTGTTGGATGAGACGACTCTGGAAAAACAAATCGTGACTTGGGTACGGTTGGAAGATGGGTCAGTCTCTGGTAAGGTCAATCTTAACTCTACTTATGGGGAGGATTGGTATCCCTCCGTCGCGACGACTTATACGTGAATTATAGGCAGTCGGCGTGCGAACGCATGAAATGCTTGAAGTGCGGCTCATTCGTGAGTTCTAATGTTGAGATAATTCCCCCGGGCCTATTTTGCTCGTCACATATTGTCCCATTGAATCGGTCGTTGTATTTATTTATGTCAGTAGCTTGTGAGTTAGCTAGGGTATACCACTCATCAAACCAGAAGATCGAGCGACAGATATATAGATACTATGTGAGAAACCTATAAATTAATCCCAAGACAGGCCCACCACCTTATTCCCTTCCACCCAAGTTAATCCGACAGCTTGCTCCTATTCAACCAACACATGTTTAAAATCAGTAGTGACCATGGAGCATACAAGAGGCTATGATATATAGAAATGGAGACATACTGAGCCAAAATACAGCTATATTGTGTAAACATACACAAACTATATAGTGCTATTTAGCTATGATTTACTATCGATGTCATATTATTACAGATATATGACCATTAAATCACATCCATATCTACAGATCTATTATATTTTTCTTAAAATTCTACATATCCTACATTTCTTAATACTAGATAGTGAGTGGTATCTTTACCACTTGCTGACCACCAGCGCTCCGAACGCTTGCTGCCAGCTATCTCCTGTATGCCGGGAATGTGCTTCCATATATTATAGAATAGTATATTCTATAGTGTAGAGCGCTACCAGATAAAATGTGTGGCAGCCGTAGCTTGATTGTAAAACACTAAGTTTCGGTAAAAAGAAACCTCGATTTAGTCCGCCGTACTAAGTACTGTAGTAAGCAAATCTGGGGAAACAAGCCCGCACGTGAGCTCTCCGCAATTGCACTGACCCGAGGTTCTTCACATGCAACAACACGATGCCGTCAGCATCACCCATAATGTGACTTGTTCGGCAGATCGTTAAACTCGCCAACTATCCATGAATGAACTTATTCCCTTACTATACTCACTCACGACCTTGACTGAACACACACACCATACAACTCCCAGACGCGTCCCACTCAGACGCTTTCATGGCCTATGTCGCCTTGGCTTAAGGAAGGGCGCCGTGTGAGCTCCCCGCTCGACTCCAAGTGCCCCGGTATTTAAGTCACAATGGCCGCCCAGTCAACACTACGCTCACGGGAGGATCCCCTCGCCACATTATACCACTACTACCTCAACTTGGTTCGTTCTCGCTTTAAGCGTTCATCGAAAACAACCAAGCTGATTGCCACCGTTGCGCTGCTGCTCTCGATCATAGCAACCGGATATGGAGGGTACAAACGACTACGACAGAGGGCGAAGGAACGCGCCCAGGGCAGACGATTGTTACGGCGAAACTCTGGAATTAGGGGAAAGGATGGGTCTCGCACCATATACGTGCCTTACAAAGACTCTCTGACGTCTAAAGTTACTATCCACCCAACCAAACCTACGACATTTGATGCACATCGAAGGCTTTTCTTAAACCCTCCAGCTTCGGCTCGCGCTGGAGATGGCGAATCAAATCAGATTCCACCACCGACAACTAAGCCGGGCCTAAACCTTGCTTTCCTTCACCAGTTTCTTAGTCTTGGGAGTATCATGGTCCCTAGATGGGGTAGTAAGGAGACCGGCCTTCTTATGGGTCATGGCGTCTTTTTACTTCTACGAACGTACTTATCGCTATTAATTGCAAGGCTGGATGGCGAGATCGTGAGAGACCTCGTTGCAGGGAAAGGCCGAGCGTTCATGTGGGGTATTGTCAAATGGTGTGGCATTGGTACGCTTGCTTCGTATACGAATGCCATGATAAAGTTCCTGCAGTCGAAGGTGTCTATCGCATTTCGAACGAGACTCACCCGGTACATTCACGATCTGTACCTCACTGGCGATGACAATTATTATAAGTTGATGAATCTGGACGGCGGCATTGGTCAGGGTGCGGACCAGTTCATCACGCAGGATCTCACACTCTTCTGCTCTGCAGCCGCTGCACTGTATTCCTCCATGGGGAAACCACTGGTGGATTTATTCGTCTTTAACTATCAATTGTACCGCTCTCTGGGGCCTTTGGCCCTTAGCGGAATCCTCACGGGCTACTTCGGCACTGCAATTGTTCTGCGTAAACTGTCACCTCCGTTCGGCAAGCTCAAGGCCGTCGAGGGCAAAAAGGAAGGAGATTTCAGAGGGCTTCATTCTAGGTTACTTGCGAACGCTGAAGAGATATCGTTCTATGGGGGAGCTGACATTGAGCGAGTCTTCTTAATGAGAAGCTTCAAGGATCTCCAGCGCTGGTTAGAGGGAATTTACAGCCTGAAGATCCGCTATAATATGCTCGAGGATGTTATCTTGAAATATTCTTGGTCTGCCTTCGGCTATTTGATCACATCTTTGCCTGTATTTCTCCCTGCATGGGGTGGCCTGGGCGGTGCCCTGGAGTTAGCCGATACACCTGAAGCGGTCGGGAGAGAACGGGGCCGTATGAAGGAATTCATCACGAACAAACGTTTGATGCTGTCTCTAGCAGATGCCGGTGGTCGAATGATGTACAGTATCAAGGACATTTCGGAACTGGCTGGTTACACCTCGCGTGTCTACACACTGATTTCGACACTCCATAGGGTTCATGCAGACGCATATTATCCTCCACGCGGCTCCCGTGCGGAGCTGTACTCTCTAGCCGATGCTCAGGGTACCATCCATAATGGATTTGATGGCGTGCGTCTTGAAAATGTTCCAATCGTCGCACCATCTCTCTATCCTCATGGTGGCGATGAGCTTCTTGAGTCACTGTCATTCGTTGTGCATTCTGGAGATCACCTGCTTATTTCTGGCCCGAACGGAGTTGGCAAATCTGCTATTGCTCGTATAATAGCTGGATTATGGCCGGTTTATCGTGGGCTAGTTAGTCGACCAAGGGGCTTTGGATTGGACGGAATCATGTTCCTTCCCCAACGACCCTACCTCAGTGTGGGTACTTTGCGTGACCAAGTCATCTACCCTCACACGGAGGTCGACATGCGTGAGGGAGGTATATCAGATGCAAGTCTCCAGAAGGTCTTGGATGACGCCCACTTAGGTTACCTCCCTACCCGCGAAGGTGGATGGGACTCCCGGAAGGAGTGGAAGGATGTTCTGAGTGGTGGTGAGAAGCAAAGAATGGCTATGGCACGTCTATATTACCATGAGCCCCGTTACGCCTTCCTCGACGAGGGAACCTCTGCTGTCTCCTCAGATGTTGAGGGCTTGTTGTACGAACGGGCCAAGGAGCGCGGGATTACACTCATCACAATCTCTACGCGTGCGTCTCTCAAAAAGTATCACACTTACAACCTCACCCTTGGCCTTGGCTCCGAAGGCGAACAGTGGGAGTTTGAGCGGATTGGCACGGCTAAGGAGAAGATGAATGTTGAGAAAGAGCTGCAAGAACTTCGTAAGCGGCTGGATAAGGTCGATGAATGGAAACAACGCCGAGAGGAAATTGAGAACGAACTACGGAAGGTTTGGGTTGAGGAGGGAGAGCTGTCCCCGCCATCATATACGGAAGAGCCGGAGACAACTCAAAGCCAAACTGTCGAGGAAGTGTCGAACTGATGAAAGTGAGATTGGAGTTGGAATTGAATTTGGAACGGGGTACGGAGTAAGAGCGGAGAGTATATAATGTCTTGTATGTATTGGCATGAGCTTGAGATAGAAGTCAAAGTACTATAGTGGCTATTACCCACGAAGCCTCACTATTCAATTGAAAGTGGGATCTACGTGATTTTTTGGTAGTTCTTGAGTCATTTATTTCTCCCTGATTGCAGTGAGATTGATCAATCATCATGTACTCACGAATCTATTGTTCGTATGTAGTCACATGACCACCGTCCACTCAGAAGGGGCAAAGCGGATCATCGCATTGTGCCTGACGGAAATCAAAATAATTATTCTATTTTACATCTACCAGAAGATCCACCCTTATACTTTACTGAAAATAAGGGCCATGGATGACTATCTGATCACCAAATATTTCTTCTTCTTCTAAAGAATGGCATATCTACGCCATTTCTAGATTAAATTCCGATACGCCTATTCTAAGGGTGTTGGCTTCTTCATTCTCTATTAAAATGTCCCTGCCACAATTACCACACCCGGCAGAGGAAGGGGACGAGAGCGAAAATGTAATAATAATCCCTATAGATGGATCTGTCAGTGATGGAGATAAGTCAACTTGGCCCACCGAAGCCAGGTTTGGCATGCCAAATGATAGCAGTTACCGGGAGAAATTGGCAACGTTATGGCTGCAGAAAATTGGAGCATACGAAGAGGGTATGGACAACTTTTATTTTCTAATCTCTATGATAACTATTGTCATTCATCGATTCTGGTAGCTCTTATCATCGTTTCAGTTCTATTGCAGCAATCTTCCCCAGCATCAGCACCAGTCCTCTCCTGTACCCCTAGTGTTCAAGACTTGCTGGCTAGTTTTATATCGCCCTGTTTACTTCAACTGGTTTTCAATTTGCTTGATATTATATTTTGTATATTCGTATCTATTATCTTGCCGGATCCTGTCGTTCGATGCGTGAGATAGATCCTTGGTCCAAAATTGTTCCTGTGACTGCTTTGTACTGGTTCCTTTGCTTCTTTATCAATTAAATCTCACACATGGTCCTCAAGTCCTTTCTAGCTAAACAGTGATCTTCAGGGATGAGATATATGATCGACCGCTTGCCAGACGGTTACGCCCTCTTTGATAGGCCGCGTGGAACGGATCCTACCATTGTAAGTCTTTGTCCTACTATGGTACAAAACTTTTCTGAGTCTAACAGTTTTCACCTCAAGCGTGATAGATTTCTTTGGGGACATCCAATTGGGCAATACTTCCCCTCGATACTCCAGTTCTTTCCACATTTTTACCATCTGGTGACAGGCGCGGTTGGGACTTGCCATTGCATGCTTTGTGACAAAGTGGCAAAGCGTGAAAAAGGTTTGGCGCTTCTTCCGTATTTCACTCTCTACCATGTCCGCTAATGTACTTCCAACGATGTTAGATGGTTCCCAACGAGGACGGGGACGAGGGAGAGGACGAGGGAGAGGAAGTTCCAGTCTTGCCAGGCCGGTCGACATGCCCCCTAGAGGGACACCAGGTCGTCCTCCAGGGCGGCCGTATGGGAAATTGCCTGGAAGACCGCCTGGAAGACCGCCCGGTAGGCCATCTGGTAGGTCTGCTGCGGCCGGAATGCGCGCTATCCTTGATAGTGAAGGAACACCAGACGTATTCAAAATGGCCGTCATGAGGCTCAAAGAAAATGGTGTTCTGGATGAGCGAATACAAGAGACTGAAAGCATGGACTGGAGGACCGAGAAGACCGCACTTGACGAGTATATTGAGCAGTTAGGCATGCAGCCTTCCTACGTTCCTCGACCCGGAGAAGTCGTACTCTGGGCTCCGGATTATCAGGGGGAACTGGTCTGGAACCACGAAAACAAACGCATCGAAATGTACGCACCCAACCAAGGCCAATGGTTAGGAACCCCCGAATGGCGGGTTGGTATTGTAGGCCAGACTCCAGAAGAAGACATAGTTCTTCAGGACTTAGTCAAAACAGCGCCCAAAAAATGGGGTGTCAACTACTCCGGCTTTCGCGTGGAGACCTTTCCTGATCCTCAAAGCTACGATAAAAGTTATTCATTGCACTACAAATATGTCCATTTGCAGGGTATCAAGCCCTTCAATGCATACGAGCTCTTTCTGCAAGGGATTCCGCCCGAAAAGCTACATCCCTCCATCGGGTATGCGATGACGATAATGTCATCGTTCAGTCTTCTGGACAAATATCACTTTAAAGGAACTTGGCCGAACGCAGCCATTTATTGCCGAGGTATTTTCATCGGAGCTGAGCTCTTGGTTATTGGAGATGCTGTCCGCTTGAAACCAAATCGCCAGTTTTACTCGTGTGAAGCCCATAAGGCCGTTGAGGATGTTATGGTCATTGACGAGATACGCCTGGAACTTGTCAACTGCGTGAACGATCTCATGTCGGACCAACTGGCAGAGCGATATCAGGTTCGAGTTGCAGGAAAGGTCTATACGAACGCGCCTCGAAGATCTAGTGCAGGGACCGACGGGACGAGCCAACAGTTGCCTATGAAGCCCGAGGAAGTCATTGACGTTTTTCAATCGATTGGCATGGGTGGATATGGGTCTTGGTACAGAGTGTGGAAAGGCGCCACGGTGGAGGTTTCGCAGAATATGATAATCGGTCGTTGTTACGATCCCGATGCTATGGACCTCTTATTCGGGTCTCGCTCTTTGGGGCTGGATCTGTCGGGGGTAATCAAGGCGAGGGAGTATTCACGGAAAGTTGATGAACGTATTCCTGAAGGGAAAGACTGGTTCTGGGGCGACTTTCGAACTCAGACCCTCGCGATTGATACACTCAATGGCCAGGATGTGGGCTACTACAGCGATGCACGTGAAATCAAGATGTGGAGAGCAAATCTCCGAATTCTTGATGGCACAGCGGATTCAGCCGATCTTCGCCTGGCCAAGCTTCCCGGCAATGTTGGTCGACCGTCCACGAAGGCTGGTTCCAACTTTGCAGAGATTGGCAAGCTTAGCAAGCTGGTCAGTACAGGTCTTGGGGCCGCGGACGTGAGCAACCCAGTAAGCTCCGAAGAAGGGCCCAGCCTGCCAAACGAGGAAGATACCTCTGAATCAGATGAAGTTTTTACGTTGGCCATGAATCAACTCCCGGGGGGAACGGATGAATCGGAGGGAGGTGATTACAGGCCAAGCCCTGGGCCCTAGGACAAACGGCCGACTCACGATATTTGTTCATGGATGCTCTGAAGCTCTTTCGCGCCGATACTCTTGACTCGTTTTCAGAGTTCAGGCGTCAAGGACTTCCTCGACGTTAATGCCTAGCGCAGGACCTAGGTTGACTATTAAATCAGCTGCGACTAGGATATGTATTTATGGCGATGAACCACTAGTGTTCTGGTCTTCGACATGGTTTGCTAATTGCCATTATTTTCTGTGACTACTGTAGATTAGGGAAGGATAAATAGACATAAATACGATTAATCTTCTACCACATTCTTTTATCCGATGTCTTATCGAGCGATAAGAGAAAGAAATGCCGCAGATAACCGGCAGTATGAACAGCATCGGATTGGCCCGCCAGCCAAATACTACATTACCTTGACTAAAAGGCGGGGAATATAGAGAAAAAAAATTCCTTGAGAGGGGCAACAATAAATCCACTATAATCCTCTTGCATACTAACTGATCGATCCTCTCACAAATACAATCGCAACAATGGGTCTAGACGGCGTACCTCAAGCCCAAGCCGTAACAGTGAGTCTCAAAGACCTCATCAACGGTAAGCAAACACAAGAAACACCAATATATATATATACATATAGATATATATCAACCTTCCTCCACAACAAACAAAAAAATCTAACCATCAACGCCAGGTACTGTCTCTTTCGAAGCCCTCACCGAAGCCTTCGGCCCGTCCTCCCTAGGAATAATCGTCGTAAAAGACCTCGACCCCGAATTCCAACGTCTACGCACCCAAGTCCTCTCCAACGCATCCTACCTTGCAGCCCTCCCCAACGATGAACTAGGTACTACACACCCCTCCCAAAACAAAACAAAACTGAACCACTCATTCAAACCTCCCAGAAACCCTAACCAGCCCATCGGCAAAATACCTCGTAGGCTGGTCCTGCGGCAAAGAAACCCTCCGGTCCGGCCACTTCGACACCCTCAAGGGCTCCTACTACGTCAACTGCGCATTCTACCAAGACCCAACCCTCCAAGGTGCCCCCGCCGTCAACTTCCCCGATCTATCCGAGTACACGGCCCCGAACATCTGGCCGCCGGCGGACCGACTGCCCACGTTCCGGCCCGCGCTGGAACAGCTCTGCACGCTTATTATTGACACTGCGGCGCTGGTGGCGAGGGCGTGTGATCGGTACGCGACGGCGAATATTGACGGGTATAAGAGTGGGTACTTGGAGCATGTGGTGAGGACGAGTTTGACGACGAAGGCGAGGTTGTTGCATTATTTCCCTGCGGAGGGGGGAGGAGATTCGGAGACTGGGGATGGCGATGGCGATGGCGATGATGATTGGTGTGCGACACATTTGGATCATGGGTGTTTGACGGGGTTGACTTCTGCTATGTTTGTGGATGAGGTTGCTAGTCCTCCTGGGGAGGGAGGGGAGCTTGTTGAGTTGGGGGCTTCGCCAGATCCGAAGGCTGGGCTTTATATTCAGTCGCGGACTGGAGAGGTGGTGAAGGTTAATATCCCCCGGGATTGTTTGGCTTTTCAGACCGGGGAGGCGTTGCAGCTTATTACGAGGGGGAAGTTTAGGGCTGTGCCGCATTTTGTTAAGGGGGCGAAGCCTTCTGCGGGGAAGAGGATTGCGAGAAATACGTTGGCGGTGTTTACGCAGCCGAATTTGGAGGAGGAGGTGGAGAGTGGGAAGAGTTTTGGGGAGTTTGCGAGGGAGGTGGTGGCGAGGACTTATTAGGGTGGTGTTGAGATGAGATGTTGATTATCATGACTGGGATGTATATAGTTATTGAGTTTCACATATTAAGGTTGCTATTGTACAGTTGAAGGTGGGTTATCCAGATACCTAATGGGTACAGCAAGTACTTTCCACCTTAAGAGAATTCATCGCCGGGTTACGGCACGTAGGGTCCCAAACGGTAGGACATCTGCAATCCTCTTGGCGCCGGTGAAGAGCATGCAAAGACGGTCGATCCCGCATCCCCAGCCACCTGTAGCGGGAAGGCCCCATTCCAGAGCCTCGAGGTAGCTCTCGTCGATCTCTGCAGACTCATCCGCATCCTTGCTGTAGCGTACCTGGTCTTCAAACTTGCGTCTTTGTTCAGATGGCGAGTTTTCCTCCTCGTATGTATTCACCACCTCCTTTCCTTCGATGAACAGTTCTCCGCGTGCAGCAACACGCTGGCCAGTGACTGGATGGATAAATGATTTCGACAAGGGCGATAGACATTCGGGAGGGTTGATGATAAAGGTCGGATTTATACATTCGGGTTCCACATAGATGCTGCAGAGTTCATCTAAAAGTCGGGGGAGTGTGGGAGCCTCGGGGATCTCGAGTGACAAGTCCTGGAACAGCTGTTTCACCTGGACCACCGCATCTGGAGACGTGAGATTTGGGAGCTTGCGGCCGATCTTCTCTTCAATACCAGCGAGGAAATCGATACGACGGAATGGCGTTGAGAAGTCAACTTCGGTGGGCTTCAGCGTAGCGTCTTTGTTGGAATCGCGGATATGTTGTGCCATGCCGGACAGTAGATTCTCTGTCATTGACAAAAGGTCTTCTAGAGTGGCATAAGCATGATAGAATTCACATGTTGTAAACTCGGGGTTATGGGTCTTGTCGATGCCTTTAGAACGTCAGTCATTTATGAGTACTTTGCAGGAAAACATGGAATGGATTGAACGCAACGTACCTTCATTGCGAAAAGAGGGTCCAATTTCGAACACCCTATCGAAACCACCAACCACTAGGCGCTTCAGCCACAATTCCGGTGCGATCCTGAGAGACAGCTGGCGGTCTGGAAATTCGGTCGCGGAAGTATAGAAGGGACGAGCGATGGCTCCACCAGCGATCGAATTGACGATGGGAGTGTTGACCTCCATAAAAGACCGGTCGAGGAAGAATTGACGCAGATACTGGATGATCGCCGAGCGTGCCTTTATAATGTCGGTCGTCGTTTGGTCTGCGAGGAACTGGACATGACGGGGGTATGGCGAGTTCTCGTGCTCTTTTGCATCCAGGGGAACATCATGGAGACAGGGAGACAAAAGTTGAGGCAATTCAGTGGCCACAACTGTGAGCTCCCCTCGGCCGGTGCGGTGAGGTCTACCTGTTACAGCTATGGCAAGGGTTCAGCCCAAGTGAACGTACAGACGTGGCTGTTGAGAAACGTACAGAAAGCATCACCGCGGCGGAGCAAACGGTAGAGCTTTTTAAAGGCTTCCGGTGTAATCCCGGGCAGTTGACGAAGGTTGCACATAACTTGAACTTTGTGGCCATTTTGGACGATATCGAAGAAGATCAATTTGCTTCCGGCAAGTCTATATGTACGTATCCTACCTACTAATCTAAGTACAAAAAACAATAAGGTAGAGCCGACTAAGGCTGAGACCTACCACGAACAACGACGGAGTCGCCTTCTACTGTTTCATTATTTTCTAAGTGGTTGTACCGGTCGCGGAATTCCGAACAGCTCACGGAGCGACCATCTGCTGCTAAGCGAGGATACGGATCAGGACAGACATTTTGAACCTCTTGTAGCCGTTCCTTGAAAGCCCTTTCGGGTGAAGCGGCACTGCTGCTACTCCTGGTACTTGTAGAAACAATGGAGGAACGGTTAATGGTTTGAGCCAGCTGGGCTCTCGAGGAGCAAGCCCATTTTACACTGGCAGAGACGGGCAATCCTGCTCTGATCATTCAAAATTAGCACAGGATCCAAGTGATAATGTGCGTCAAGGAAGAAAAGAAAACAAGTTCAAGCAATTGAATCCAGTCAGAGTCAAAAAATAGCTTCCGTTGCGTTCATTGCCTGCTTTGCAGGCATCATACTGCAGCGGTTCTGAATTGGAAGGGATCTGATTCGTCCTCGGATGGCTTTGCAGGGGAAGAATATAATAAAAGAAAGGCATAAGTGATGGTGCTTACCTTGACCAAAGTCTCCCGGAGACCAACTGTGAAGCCCACCTGGGGCGAACTGAATGCATTTGCAATGGATACGAGGTGGAAGACTACGAAGCCCGTCACATCACGGACGGGAAGAGAGTGTGTGGGAATGAAAAAGCAAAACGAGCGAAAAGCCGAAGAAAAATCGTTCGAAGGCGGTGAAGGTGGTCCAAGCTTCCGACTGGAACTTCCGATTAACCATCATTCAAGACAACATTTATCTCCATCCTCTATACCAGCATCAACCTAATCTCTTTTCAAATTTGTCAGTAAAAGTCCATGAATTAGTTGACCGTCAATGCTAATATCGTCCTAGTCATTTTCCAATTACCCCTTCAATAACCAAAACCATGTCTTTCCTCTTTGGCGGTCCCCCCAAGATGTCCTCGGCAGAGAAGATTGCTGCCGCAGAGACCGAAGTTGAGATGATTTCAGACATGTTCAACCGGTGAGCTCATGAATACAATCCCAACTTGCACTCAATATCATAATGCCTTGAACTTTCCCTTCGAATTTCCGCTCACAGATACAACTCAATTTTCGATTGACAACGATGCTAATGCCGACAACCTGCTTAGTCTGACCGAGTCTTGCACCAAGAAGTGCATTCCCAATGACTACCGTGAAGGCGACCTGAACAAGGGCGAGTCCGTCTGTCTCGACCGCTGCGTCTCCAAGTTCTTCGAAGTCAACATCAAGGTCAGCGAGAAGATGCAGGGCGAAGCCGCCAACAAGCAGGGCGGTGGTATGGGATTCGGCATGTAATGGATGAGAAGTCTGCTGCCTCACGGACAAACCTCCCTTCCGAAACATAATCTATGTTCTTTTTACGCTTGAGTTTGCCTTTATGTTGTCCTTGTCAGGCGCGGATCTTGCCTTGGTTTCAGAGATCATCTTTTCCCGGGAAGCGTTGCATTTGGGTTTAGCTCTCAAGATTGTCGATTCCGGGGCACTCTATGCCGGCTGGTTATGATCGCAGCCGGCTAGATGAGTGCTGGGATGGTGAAAGTGTTTGGGTCTTGGTCATGGTTCTGCGCATGGCACGGTTAATCGAATATTTTTCATATTATGTACAATAGAAGTGAATATATATATGTCACAGTATTACATTACAGGTGCCGGTCTAAAACCATAATTACGTAGAGAACCCAGTGAATCTTCCTAACCGTGAAAGCCACGAGCAGTTCTGCTTTTCTTCTTCCCCGCGGACCAGCGTCTTAACCCTTGTTTCTATCTCCTCAATATGTCTCTCAAACTCACCTAGCCCAGTTTCGACTTCCTCGACCTTGGACCCAAGAACATTAAGCTCGTAATCTAGTTTTGCGCTCATCATCTCGACCCGTCTCATGTGGTCCGTGAGTGAGGAGTGTTCTTCAGAGAGGAGATCACTAGATCTCTCTCGAATTCCTTGATATTGGTTGAGCTTCTCCATATAAGTTGTGTTGATCCTTTCATGTGCTTCGTAAAAAACTCGGTTCAGGTCATCTACTGAACCCACTTGTTTTTCGACCCAAGGAACAGTGCCCTCACTTAAGCCTTGTACTCTGGAGCTGAATATTCGCGCGTCAGACACTAGAATATCTTCTACAGCAATAGCTTCTTCTAAGCTGGCGTCGGCGTTTTCAGAGTCTTCGACCTTCCCCTTCAAGTCTTCCCATCCCAGCACGACCTCTTCGACAGTGCTGAACGACAGATGTCGCGGCCAGTAATTATTCAAATGTTCAGTGTCGTCTGCACGATAAAGCTCAGCACTGCTATGCGGCCGGCGCAATGACATGATGCCAAACTCTGACGTCTGATCTTCGGCGGCTGCGTCGGTTGATCGCGTCTTCCACCGCTCTAGTTCTTGCGACTCCTCATCTTCCCGAGTTAAAGATACCTTCCGGGAGCCATCGGAGGGTTCGTTTGATGCTGCGGGTTCGATTGTTATAGCTGGGAGTTTGACATCGGATGATTTTGGTACAAAGTTGTTGAGCGGTGCTTCGGTACTCGGTTCGTGAGGCTGGGTTGGCATCTCGTTGTCAGGAATGCTCTCAGGTTCGGGTTTTCGACCTCCATCAGAAGTGATCATTGAAGGGACCATCTCAGTGTCACTCTCTAAAGGAGGAATATAAGCTGCGTCACCAACGAAATCCGCATCATCCTTGGTCTTCGGGAGGTGTGACCGCAGGCCCACTGCATCCTTGAACCTGCCAAACCCAGCTCGCGCATCTGACACTTTTCCACTGACGCCTCGTCGCACCAACCTGCCTATATTCTGATCTTTATCATCAAGGATGTTAACTGATTCGAGAGGCCTTCCTGGGCGTTCCGACCCTTGATAAGAGCGTTCCGCGATGAAATCATCATGGGAGCTTCGTTTGCGACTGGTCCATAGGTATCCACCCTGATCATCTGTAGTGAACATCATGTCGGCACCTGGATGCCCTCCAGCAAAGCTGTCTCCAATGCCGCTCTTGCGCGGCTTGCCTCTCCAAAGCCACTTGGCTCTTTCACCCGTGACTAGGTGTGCGAAATTGTCAACATCTAGGGTTTCAATATCAGCGATGCCGCCTTTTTCCCGGCCCCGCACCATACCCATGACCATCTCGCCTCCATGGCCACTCAACTCAGCCATAGTTGACTTAACGGCATCGGTCCAGCCCTCCGCATTTGCGGCCTTTGCAGTGACCCGATGGAGTCTGTCCAATGTTTGACGGTCCAATCTCCGAGTCCGTTTCAGCTTCTGGGATTTCTGAAAACTACTGATTCCTCTTTTTAAGTTAGAGATATCAAAGGCATCTTTGCCAACTGGAGCACCAAAAGCGTGAAGCCGGTTTCGAGCCCCCATCAGCGTCCCTAGCAGCGCAGCCACAGTAGTTGGTCCCAAAACACCATCGCTGGGTTCAATATTGTATAGATCTATGCCAATGTCCGTCCACCAGTCGCCAATTGCTGCTTCTGTCACATCGCATAAGAGTCCATCAACATACTCCGGAGCCAGGTTCCCAAACATCATCAAAGCAATCTGACACTGCTTCACAAGCTCTATAACGGCAGAATATAGCGGGACTCTCTCGCTGGTCCGGTAGAGATGGTAGAACTTGGCTTCAGTTGCTGCCGTTGGTGGTTGTAATTTTAGGCCCGCCCGGCCTGAACAATTCAGCCGTTTCAAGTTTTCGTTCACGATAAAATCATCCTTGTGTTTATGGATATCACCATCAGGCACCGGGATGACTGTAAGAGCGGAAGGAAATGTGCTCAAATCAGTTATGGACAAAGTCCCAAACGGTGTCTCTTTCCTGCGTGCTTCGCATTCTCTAACTGCATCGAAATATAGCTTTAAGCGGGGGGACCAAGTGGATTCATTCGTAGGAACGCTTAGCAATCCCGCTACCACTTTGTGTGAAGGCTCTCCCGTATAAGTCGTAATTATAAAAGTCGGCTGAATCCTCGAACAGGCCCATTGTTCAACAATGTATATCTCATAGCCCTGGAGAATCAAACGTCGATGCAGCACAATCGTCGAAGGGTCCTCTTCAAGGTATCGGAGCGCGACAGGATCGGTGAAGACGATCCTCTGGTGACCAGGGAGAGACGGTTGCCCGTCAGGACCATTATGGGATGAAGGGCTTTCTTTGGGGCCAACCGATTGTTTTGTAATCTCGCGCTGCATTGTAGTTGTAGTAGTAGAAGGCGCAGCCTGTGTGCCGTTTTGCGTTGCGGATTGCGACATAGTAGAAACAAAAAGCGACTACCGTGTTGGTAATGAATGGAGGTTCATGTCCTTGGGGCTTAGACTGAAGAGTGACGAGGAACGTAACCACGAGGAGTGTCCAGAAACCAAGCGCAGCGTAAGGGGAAAGAAAAGGGCTGACCCTCCTGGGGTCTGTGTCGTTCTGTCCAGCGAGCAGGAGAAGATCGTGACATATCCGAGGTGTGTGTGTGGAGGTCTTTGCGGACTTATAGTCTGGAACGTGGGGACGAGAAGCGGAAACACGGGTCAGCCATGGCGTTTGTAGACAGCTTGGAGAAAGTATGGCCTCAAGATAAATGTGGCATAGAGAGGGGGGTTGCCATTGTCTTCAGCGACGTCACAGATGCCCATATTTATGGAAGCGGTGAGCGGCTAAGCCACAAATATCAATTCAACCGTCGTCTAGATAATCTTCATGACTTTGATATTGATTGCTATTACTACCTCTCACTGAATGCGCTATCACTAGTCAACATGTGAAGACGCTTCTAGCCCAGGGTACAGAACGCCACAATATTCAGCAACCGCCGGTAAAAAAAGCTGCCTAGTTGCATTTCAGCCACACATGTATGTTGAGAATTAGGGGGTTGAAAGAGCACCGCCACGTATGCCGGTCAGAACCACCTTCGGAAGAGTGCTAGGGACAAGATCCAGAACAACGTTTCCTGAAGCTTATGCAACTATCTGATTACATACTATCTACAAGAATTGGGTACGAACTCCTCTTCTCTACAGGCCTCCAACATGGGAGGCAAACAGCAGTGAAAAGAAGACCGAGATTCTCGAGTACTTCCCAAATGGGTCGTGACATGAAAAGATGCCACAAGACGCACTCTTATTAAACTAACTCATATACATGAGCTAGGGCAGTTTGTTTTCAAAAATTCCCACCCGACCCGAAGGCCAAGTGGAGCGGTCAAAAAAATAGTTTTCAACTAGCAAAAACACGATCTCGGATGTCTCCTCACTGATACGTGTATTGCCCGTGCACTAGGATGGGGAGGAAAAGAAAAAAAATTCTAAAGATTTGATGGGTGTCCCGACCTTTTATAGACGGGCCAAGACTTGACATCCGCGCTAGCGTAAGCGAGCTGCTTATCGGATCAGCCCTCGATTGTGATTGGCTGTAAGTGTAGTTGAGTCTCACGTCCATTTCCAACAGAAGTCACCTGGGCTCCGTCTCAAGGTATCCTAACTGTAGTTTTCAAGTACAATGTAACAGCCGGTCATGCTGTAGCCTACTCATGCATCTACTAGTAAATACTACGTGGAACAAATGCTAAGTAAAAAACCAGGAGGCCACGTCTTTCGATCCATTTTTTGTCTACTCCGTATCTTCAATAGCTACTCTAACTTCTATGAATATCTTGGATTACAAGTACCAACCCCGCTCTGGGCTCTTGCTCCATTGTATTACTGATGCTTTACTGCTGTAAGTCCTGAAAAGAAAGGCAATCGCTTGAGAATGTCGACCTTCTTCACCTTAAGTTTACGTACAGAACGGTGATATTCAACCTGTAAGCCAACTACAGCTCTTTGGGCTTTGGAGCAAAGGGAGACACAGCAAGCACCTTTAAGTGTCATCCGTTCTCAATTGTTTCACAGCAGCCCCTTTGGAGGGTTAGCACCGTGCCTGATACGTTGGCAGCGTTGTCAGGAGGGGTAAAGGGGAAGCATTCCTACTGCCCCCGGAACACGTGACGGCCCATGTCGTAATGCCGTCCCTCCGGCGATAGAGCAAACGACCATCCAACCGACTCACACAACCTCCACTGGATGAACCAGATGACCTAGCTAGCTGGATCTACTAGAGGAACTGTTCCTCTATATTCTTTGCTGCCTTATCACTGATTCAACTACTAAAACTTCAAATCTAGCTCCCGTATGGCTATCGCCATATCACGGCGGTAACTTGTCGGACTCCGCTTTTATCACACTACTCCCAGCTTATCACCAACCTCCTACTTCACCACCATGGAGCTTGTTCAGAAGGAACACGAACGACTGTCGAAGAAGATCAAAGCTGCTCAGAGTATCAAGAATGTGCAAACGACTATAGACTTACTACAGTCCGCACGAGACGCCATTGCTTCCGGTTGGTTCGCCTCTCTTAATGTTTCAGATGCCCGCAGTTCGCTTTCACATCCGGCTTGACACTCAAACCAATCATGACTAAATGGTTCTTGACTACTTATCAATACTTAGATCCGAGTCAGACGTCTATGACATTGGCCAAGCTTCAGAACTCTGTGAAGTCTTCCTTCGACTCGATAAATGACAGTCTTAAAGACACACATAGCAGCCTCAACAAGTATTCAAAGGCTTTAGATAAGGTATCGCCCCCCCCCCACCCCCCCACCCCAACCAAATACCAGTTACAAAGAAACGAGAGATCAAGTGCGTCTCGCTTACATCCTCATAGCTCTTTAAGGACAGGCCGCTTCCAACCGAGCACGATGCCCTCGCCTCCCAAGAGCACCTCATCAACCGAGCTATCGCAATGCATCTCCTCCGAGAAGGACAGTTCTCCGTCGCTGCAACGTTCCTTTCCGAAATGGCGGAGAAGAAGGCCATGGAGTCACAGCAGCAAGCAGGCACGAGTGCCTCGGAAAATGCAGCGACGCTCTTGGATATAGATGAAGTCCCGTCGAACGAGGTTCGGAAACAGTTTGCCACCATGTACTACATACTACATGAAATGAAAGAGAATAACAACTTGCTCCCGGCAATCCAATGGTCAAGGGATAACAGGGAAGCATTGGAAGCCAGAGGAAGTAACCTTGAATTCGAACTGTGCCGGTTGCAGTTCGTCTGGCTTTTTTATGGTGGACCTGACAGGCAGGGACCTGTTCCCACGGGGAGGCAAGAGGCTTTGGAGTATGCCAGGCGCGAATTTCAGAGTTTCTTACCCAGGTATCTCCGGGAGGTTCAACAGCTCATGGGAGCAATGGCTTTTTGTCCCAATTTGCAAGACTCTCCTTACAGGGCCATCTTCAACAATCCCTCTGCGTGGGAAGATGTGGCACAATCTTTCACTCGTGAATTCTGCTCTCTCCTCGGGTTATCTGCCGATTCGCCTCTATACGTCGCTGCTACAGCCGGTGCGATAGCTCTGCCGACCCTATTAAAACTGCAAACCATCATGAAAGCGAAGCGGACAGAGTGGACCACAGAAAATGAGCTTCCGGTGAGTGCAGTCGGTGTACTTCCTGTGCTATCTTCCACTGATTGTGTACAATTTAGGTCGAAATTCCGCTTCCACCGTCGTATCTCTTCCATTCCATTTTCGTCTGCCCCGTTTCCAAAGAACAAACCACTGATGAAAACCCCCCGATGATGATGCCATGTGGTCACGTCATCGCAGAGGAGTCCCTTAAACGGTTATGCAAGGGCAGTAGATTCAAGTGTCCTTATTGCCCTAATGAAAGTCATCCCCGGGAGGCGAGGAAGGTCTTTCTGTAGGACACTATAGATATGGTTGTTTTTGTTTCGGTGGTTGAATGGCGTAATGGCGAGGCATCTCTACACACAGCTTTGAACTGCAAATGAGAATCGGAATTAGGAGCGTGGGCATGTTACCTCTGGCGTTTGGGGTATTGGACAACTTTCCGACAGGACATGGTTTTAGGGGCTATGCATATTGACAGCCCAAGCATATATCTTCATCAATGCAATGATTAAACTACTGGCTTCAATGTGATGTCTTCAGAGTCTCACGATTCAAATTCATTAGATATGAAAAAGAAATGAAGAGAGGTAAGCAAAGTAAAAAAGGCCTGGCATGCGATCAACCCCACGTTTCCCCCATCAAGGATAGATCCAATTCTCTTACAAGTTTTACCAGCAGAGGGATCTGTGATTGCACAAAATATAAAACATGCAAGTAAGAGATCGTCCAAATTCAATTGATGTATCAAGTTTCCAGTCCAAATGAAGCAAACAATTCGCCCATTGCGGTCTTGGGATCCACACCCCCTTTCCCTTTTCCGGAACGTAATTGGGCAATGGCTGCCCCGTGATTGCGCGAGTATTTGGCGATGCACGAAACCACTTTACGCGTGCATTACCCATCCTTACGCGTCTCCAATCATCATCGCAGATAATATTCTCGACAAAGACAAGAGACGATACCCTTGTCGAGCTGGCTGTTAACAAGATGGATGAATCAGAAAACATACAAAAGGCTCTGTTTCCCCCGCGCCTTGCTCACAAAACGACTCTACTCCCCAGACCCCTTTTTTCTACAATCTGTACCGACGGACGTTCATACGGAAGTAGTACATGTATTCGCCATCCGTTTCAGAGTTGCCCTGAGTTTTAACAAAGAAAAGGGAGCCCCTGAATCCATTATTGCCTATTCTTTTCATATCTCTCCCTCAATCCAAAAGAAATCGTTCCTCCCAAACGCCGACCGAACAGCGTAGCGATTCCAGAAAAATAAGAATAAAAATGTTCTCTACAAAACGTACACGCACACCACCAGGCAATCCCGATAGTCTATCCTCGAAGTATGGAGCCGGGAAAATCGTATCTCGGAGCAGAAAACAGCAGCTGCTACGGGACAGTCCGTCAGTATCGCGACGTCTAGATAGACGTCATGGCTCATCCAGCCCTCCAGATGGACGGTAAGAGCCCCTGAACAACACAAACCTACTTACAGTTATTTTCGCAAAAACTGAACCGACTCACATATTGCCAGGTCACACTCCCCAGCCGTCATAACCCTCTGCGTAGGTCCTCAAAAGCGCCTATTCGCAGCTCACAAAGACATCCTATGCGTATCCCCGTTTTTCGCCGCAGCATATACCCAAGCCCAACCGCCAGACTCTCCTAACAGACGAGTTAACCTCCCCGATGAGCAACCGGAAGCTTTTTCGTGTGTTCTCGAGTACCTCTACAAGGGCGATTATTATCCCCAGCTGGTACATAACAAGCAACTGAACTCCTGGGAGCTGGAAGATACGGGGACCGATAAAGATGGTCAGAGTAATGGGGCGACTTTGTTTCATCATGCGGCTGGAGCGGAGATATTGAGAGATACGGCTGTTTAGTATGTTTTCCTCTCACCCTTTTGCTCTCCATCCCTGTTTCTCTGTATAGGTACACCCTCATGAACGGATAAACTAACCCACGTACCCCCTGCAATAGCTGTGCAGCAGATAAATACGGCCTAGATCTCCTTAAACGCCTAGCCCTTCGAAAACAAGGCCTACACTCCGGCATCCAATGTAGTACCATCCTCACTAGCGCGCGCTACGCCTACAGTAATACCCCCGAGAGCGAGTCTAAGCTCCGGGCGCATTATCTCGCTTTGATCATACGGAGTCGGTCGACGTTTAAGCGAAGCGGTACGATGCAGATGGAGATGGAACAGGGAGGGAAATTATTTTTTGATCTTTTTGTTGCGATGTGTAATCATATGGTGAGTTCTCCCCCTCCATCTCGCTTTCTTTTTTCTTTTTTTCTTGTTCCTTGTGTTTGAAGACGGCTCATGGTATGTGTTTGACACTAATGCTTGTGATAGGATGATCTCGAGTCTAAGGCTGAGCCTTCTCCGGGTTGTTGATATCCACTGGTTTGGAGTATTTGTGTGACTTTGATTATTTGATTTTTAATGTATAATGGGATGTTATGCGGGTAATATTCTCATTGAATGATCGATTCTTTTTAGCCTGCTATTTGTATTATTTTGGCTCTTGGTTAAGAGTCGATGCAGGCTGTCTTGGCTTGATGTAATCTTGGATCTACGCTAAACAGCGTGTTATTTACCTCAGACGGAATGGAGTGCTTTTATAGTAGTAGATATATAAATACAAATTCTATCTATTTTGTTTCAATTCTTCACGTCTTGTATCAGGTATACTGTGTAAATGTAAGCCAAAGATAGATTACCGCCCATGATGAGGTCCTTTGGTACAATATTGATATTCTGAAACCAATGCAGTGCATCTGCTCGTCGTAAATCATGCAAACTTCTATATTAGGGTCATTGAAAATGCCATTTCTCTCTCTTGGCGCAATCGTCGAAGCTATCAATTGAGCAAGAAGACTCTGAATGACTGGTATCCAGTAGTCCGTCATGTTCCATTACTGTCCATGTAGCAAAAGCTATGTTGTGAATCTAGTCATCAAGGTTCGTGTCGAAATTGGGCTAGAGTTGAAATCTGTGCATAGCGCAAGGGGCTAAAAGTTCTGGTGGGGAGTCGTAAACGCTGAGCAGCGCAAGTTGATAACTGGGTCATCTGCATCCAGGATCGTTCAGATAATGATCCTCTGATGATCGAAGCTTTTGACGGTATGTGCAGGTAATATGGACGAGATTAAGTAGATAATCGGCGCTAACATGCCTCTCGACTTAAGCTGACTATGTCGCTCTTAGACACCGGTTCCCGGGAACGCAGTGCCACCTTTGCTTAGAACCACCATGCCGCGCTCCCGAGCAATATAGCCTTTCATAAGACCCTATTTTTTGTCAGTGGCCGATGAGCTTTCGCGTAGCATAGGCGTCGTATGGACTACGTGGGGAAGGTTTGCGAAACTTACCTTATAAATGAGGTTCGATAGCAAACACTCAACCTCGTCAATATCAACCCGAGATCTATCATCTGCATGTGTACCTATCCTCAATGCTGCTGCGAACTCAGCAACAGGAATACGTGTACGTCGAATCGGCGGTTGGCCATCCTTGGGTTCTTCAAAACCTCCAGCAATGAAGACCTTGCGGAATAGGTTTCGCAGTGCGATATCACGTCCTCGTTCGAGGGGCAGGTAGATGCGCCGCTTCACAAATTCTTCCTCTCCTGCTGTCATAGCATTGTCGAAGCCATTGAGATCGCCCTTCATGATACAGTTGCAAAGTGGACGGAACAGCTTCTCGAGTCTGGGAAATGGGGCAAGAAGCTTCTTGCTTGGTAAAGTATGTGTCGTGACAAGGTGACAAGGGATAAGATACGCAAGAATCATTCTCCAAAAGGTTAGTTAGGTTACTTGAGCGGGAGTTACTAAACTCACTCCCTGTTCTTGACTGCATCTTTGTGACACATGTTCCATGCGTATGCCAGATGCTCTTCAGCCTGTCCGAACGCAAGAGTTAGCCTCAGAGGCCGACAAAGCCTGGAGTTGCCATTTACCTCTGCATAATTCTCATCCAGAAAGTGAATCAACCCAACATAATATTTGAAAGTCACTATGTGAGATTTGGGGAAGACCTCCATGTCTGGAAGGTCTGCCGATGAAGCGTTGAGCGCGCGAAGAAGATTCTTGGAAAGAGAGACAGAATTGATCTGGTACTTCGTCAGCTACATGCATAATGCGGTGGCGGTGATGCTTCCCGTACCTTGAAATAAGTTTTGAAGAGCAGGTTTGTCGTATTATATATGCCCCATTTGCGCGACTCCTCAATCGGGGCTCTAGTTCGGTGATTAGCAACGGGCTACAACTCATGCGGCCGCGTGAGACCCACCTGTCACTTAGACACAGAGTGAACATTCGGTTGATTATGCGAGCCGATTCCTCAAGCTTTGCGCTCTTTTCGAAATCGGCCGCTATGTCATCCTGGAAATTATCTCCGAATGCAACCGAATCTTGAGACGACAGTTCGGCGTCTGCTCTCATGGCGAAGATTCGCAAGTATTTTCCAACGACGTATAGACATGGAACTGTCCATGCCTGAAGACCAAAGTTCGTATACCCCCTAATGAGAATATTTGCCAAGTCTTTCCAAGAGTTGAAGACCTTGACCCAGCTCGCGCTTGACGGAGAATCAGTGAATTTGATAATCTCCCCGACGGCGGTCCAGTAAGTTGAAAAGATATCGATCCATGCGTTTTGTTCTTGTTTCGGTAACTTTAACCCATTGGCCTGAAAAAGAGAATAACGGAGATCTGAGGATACACGTGCAGCATTGGAGAAGCGGTAGAACGATTGGAGTCGTTGGGGGTACTCGGCGGGGGCAACGGGAGTGAGAGCAGCAGCAAGGCGAGGGCCAGAGCCAAGTCGCTGGCCTTGTACGAAGTCCTCAAAGATGGTGGCCATGGTGATATGTTCATGAATCAATCATAAACTTTCAGTGTCGGTTTAGCAAGTCGAGCCCATATCGCAGGTTTCCGAGCACTTGAGCGGAGATGGAAGCACGATATGCTTCCTCCGTACTCCGTACAAGTGCAAACATGAGGTGGGGAACGATGCCTCACCGCCGACGGGACCGATCTTATCAGCCACAGTGGCTGCGATCCCAATTGGGAATGGTGTCCCGTGCCAAGCCTCAAGGTCGCTTAGGGTGGCAGCCCTAACTCAACGGAAATCACAAATCCCCAATTTCACGAACGAGACCCAACCGGCATACCTCTCTCGAGCAACCACAACAGTCGACAAAAGTGAGTCCTACCCTGCTTATCTATCCACCATATTTGAAGGTCTTGTTGCTAACAGATTTACCAGATGGGTAAGTGAAAAAAAAATTTCCCTTCTTCGGACCCCTTTACCCTGGCGAATCGGTGCGGTATATCCCCTTGCGAACGTTGAACGACACAATACCGGAGAGAAGATGTATCGAGGAGGAGCATGAAAATCATATGGTCTCGATTCAGCGAAAGCGGTGATGGTGAATTTTTATGGAAAGGGTTTTAGTACGAATGGACGTTACGCACGGTCGGAAAGTTGGAATTTTTACGGTCGCATATCGTGGAAAATATTCTCGACTCGAACCTCGAAATATGTGACAGCGTATCGCACGGAATTTATCGCACCGATTCTCGCCATTGGGATAATTGAACGCCACGAATTGAAGATTTTAAAATGTGCCAAAAATGACTGACTGGTTATTATAGGGCGTCTCACCGAGTACCAGGTCATCGGGCGTCATCTGCCCACCGAGGCTAACCCCACGCCCAAGCTTTACCGCATGCGCATCTTTGCGCCTAACACTGTCGTGGCCAAGTCCCGGTTCTGGTACTTCTTGACCCAGCTCCGTAAGGTCAAGAAGGCCAACGGTGAGATCGTCAGCCTCAATGTCATCCCCGAGAAGCGTCACCTGAAGGTCAAGAACTTCGGTATCTGGATCCGCTACGACTCTCGCTCCGGTACCCACAACATGTACAAGGAGTTCCGTGAGATGAGCCGTACCGAGGCTGTTGAGGCTCTCTACCAGGACATGGCTGCCCGCCACCGTGCCCGCTTCGGCTCCATCCACGTATGTTTTCTACTGATGGCGGACGATGGTTAATTTGAGTTGGACTAACGATACTGTGCAGATCCTCAAGGTTGTTGAGGTCGACAACGCCGACTCCATCCGCCGCCCCTACATCAAGCAGCTCCTCCAGAAGGACCTCAAGTTCCCTCTGCCTCACCGTGCCGCCAAGACCGAGGGCAAGAAGATCTTCGCTTACTCTCGTCCTGCTACCTTCGCTTAAATGTGAAATTTTGGGTGTTCGGGGAAGGAGTGTGCGGATGAAATGACTATGTTATGGCCATAGCATGCATGCAGGACAGAGCACGCAGAGAACATGGCGTGTATCTACAACCCAGATAATGGGAGAAATGGTTTTGATGTCTCACTAGTCCTCTGCAGCGACCTTTCTAGTTAAATCTCTTAAAAATACCGGGTTTGTCTTCTGAATGTGACGGTTCTCTACGAGGTGAATGAAGTAAATTTCCTGCTGGTAGACAGGTCACTCCCCCTACGTACATAGTATATGCTACACTCAACTTTGCTTTCTTTGGTCGATATGATACCGAAGCCATCGTAGGTCTAGCGTCTCGCTCGATACTACCCATGGACTATACCGTGTGCGATATTTCAAGATATACCGGCTACATCTATTGGATAGACAGGCGTCAATGCCCGGAGGGTTGGATTGCCCCGGTCTGTCTTCATTTCTCCCAGTTTCATCTACACTGAAGTATATAAACTTGAGACACTAGGACTCATGCTTTATCGGATATATTTCTAATCGGGTCGGATATATGGTTCGGACTGTCCATGACCGCGGAAAAATATATTCCACGCACTCTAAACACTACGTAACCCGCCGGCCCTATGGCAAGCAATTTAGATAGTTGTCCCCATAATCATGCGACTCATCAGGACAATCGTGCAGCGAAATGCAGCGGAATTGAAGTAGCGGGTTAGTAATAGGCACGGAATGAATGCCAGGGACCCCTAGGGCAGGTATTGCGTCATGTGTAATCGGCGAGGTCGGAGGGCGGGTCCCGAAAACGAAAAGATAGCTCAGTTAACGTAAGGTACTTTAGTTAGTAGTTCTCCAGCCGTCTTTCTAATCTTCTCGCTTTCTCCTCTTACCCCATTGAACACCCCCCTCCAGTCTCATTCGCTTTCAAAAAATGTTCGCCCGTCAGACCTTCCGCTGCGCCCAGCCCTTGAGGCAGGTAAGGACCATTGCGCTTTTCTCACACTTGTTCCGGATTTGTGCTGACCCATGTGCGTAGAGTTTCCGCAAGTACTCTACGGAGGCTCCCAAGGCCAAGTCGCTGGCTCCTATCTACACTGCTGTCGGCCTTACCGGTCTCAGTGTGGGTCTGTACCGCTACTACTACGGCGCTGCTGCTACCGCTGAGGCTCCCGTCGAGCGCGCCAAGGTTTTCACCGGTGGTGACCAGGGATGGGTGGACCTGAAGCTGTCGGAAATTGAGGTCCTCAGCCACAATACTAAGAGACTGCGCTTCGAATTCGAGGACAAGGAAGCCGTTTCCGGTGTCACTATTGCTTGTGAGTGGTTCAAACGATGGTCTGCCCGGATAGTCTTATTGACGAAAAATCAGCCGCTCTCTTGACCAAGTTCAAGCCCGTTGGCGCCGAGAAGGCCGTCCTCCGTCCTTACACTCCCACCAGCGATGAAGGTAACTATTTACCCCTTTCATGATCAGAACAAAAATAAATAAATAAATAAATACTTATCACCGTGGCAGACCAGCCTGGCTACCTTGACCTTGTCGTCAAGGTCTACCCGAACGGACCCATGTCTGAGCATATTCACAGCATGAATGTTGACCAGCGTCTTTCCTTCAAGGGCCCTCTCCCCAAGTACCAGTGGGAGACCAACAAGCATGAGCACATTGCCCTGATCGCCGGTGGTACCGGTATCACTCCCATGTACCAGCTCATCCGTCAGATCTTCAAGAACCCCGAGGACAAGACCAAGGTTACCCTTGTCTACGGTAACGTCAGCGAGGATGACATCCTCCTGAAGAAGGAGCTTCAGGATCTCGAGAACACCTACCCCCAGCGCTTCAAGGCTTTCTACCTCCTCGACAAGCCCCCCAAGGAGTGGACTGGCGGCCAGGGCTACATCACCAAGGAGCTCTTGAAGACCGTCCTTCCAGAGCCCAAGGAGGAGAACCAGAAGATCTTCGTCTGCGGACCTCCTGGTCTCTACAACGCCGTTAGCGGTAACAAGGTCAGCCCGAAGGACCAGGGTGAGCTGTCTGGTATCCTGAAGGAGCTGGGCTACAACAAGGACCAGGTCTACAAGTTCTAGATACATAGATCGTTGTTAGATATAGATATGGAAGATATCAGTGTACTTTTTTGAATCTAAAACATGTTCAATTACGAAATATCCCTTGACAAACAGACTAACCTAAACGAACACACACCATCTAGACAAGTAATGCAAGCATATCACCATTAGCGTTAGGATAGTATATTCAGCCCTACAAATCCACAATAGCAAGGAATATAAATATATACATCCAATCAACCCCACGACCACAAACAAAAAAAAAGGGCAAAAAGAAAAAAGGAAAAAAAAAGAAGAAGAGAGAAATCACTGATCCTTAGCCTCCAAACACCCCTCCACCATCCCATCAACCGCCGTTTCTCTCACCGCAGCAGACAAAACCCCCCTCTCAACCAACATCATCAACGCATCCCCGACCCAATTCTGACAATTCCAATCCAAATCCTCCCTCCCATTCCTCACCGGCGTCGCCGACACCGCCCGCCGAATCGTCTCCGGACTCACATCCCCATCGATCTCCCCGACGACCACCGTCTTCGCCAACTCGCTCCCAAACTCATGCGGATCGAGGTCCACGTCTTCTTGGAAGATGAACAGACCCTGCGTGCCGACTATGTGCATCGTGCTGGTTGTGCCGCTCGCAAAGGTGAAGTGGAGTGCTGTGTGGCGGTATTCGGGATAGTCGAGGGGTGAGCCCGTGTAGATTAGGATGGTGGCTTTTGTGGTCATTTTTTTAAATATTGGGTTGAGGGTGTTTGTTGTTGTGTTTATTCTTGTACTTATTGTATGTGTATATATATATATATATATATTGGTGGTGATGGGGAGTAGTAGTGAGGGGGTTGTTTGTGGTGGGGTAATTATTATTATTATTGTTTTTTTTTATTATGTTGGAACTTGGGTTTAATATATATTAAGAAGAAGAAGGTGGTGGTGGTTTGCTTGTTGGATTTAATTGTTCGTACTGTGATAAATAAAGTGACAGATGGTGCCAAGAACTTTTGTTATCGTGCCTGATCAATTAAATCTTGACTTTATTTGTGAGTTTGTTTGTATGGTGTTGGGATTGGGAATTGGCTTGTTGGAGTGGGGATTCATTCTGGTTGTTCCTGGGTTTTTTTTTCTTTTTTTTTTTTTTGGTTTGGGGGGG
>NW_022475130.1:0-72410 GCF_009193445.1 Aspergillus pseudotamarii | reverse complement strand
CCCCCCCCCTCCCCCCCTTTTTTCTTTTTTCATTCTAGTTGTCACTAACATATTTCATACTTTTGTCAAGATGACATGGGTCGAATGCAAAGGGGGAAAGGGCGAGTCTGCGACTCCCAAATCCAATGTTCATGGTTCTCACATTGTGTGCCAACGTCATTGACTATTATTAGTGGAACAAACAAATAGAGATATGGATCCGTTAGCACACCTTTATACTTGACCTAGGTGGATAGCATAGTGGGATAACTAGGTATGAACGGGGTAAAAAATAAGGACAAGAAAATTACGACATTAGATAATGATAACAAAAAAGGAAAAATAAAAAGCTTCTGAGATCAAATCAGATATGGAAAATACCTCATTCCACCTTAGATGATCTGGGACTATGACCTGTGCTAGACTGCACTACTTCTACTGATGGAGCTATCTATGCAGTGTGCGACAAGTGGCAATGATCGTTTGGGGGTCCGTCTTCTGTTAAGCTTTTAGGAGAATCATCCGAGTTTCCAGGGTTGGGCTCGTGATCATGGACGGGCACTAAATGGCCGAAGGGAGAACATTCGATGCATGGATTCCAGTGTACTCCGTACGCTCTAAGACGAAAAAGACCAAATCCTCCGACTTGACTATTCGGCATGCGTTTGCCGAGAGAAGGTGGAAACGGTGATCAAAGAGAAACTCCTGTTGTGCCGTAATGCCGTTTTATGCAAAGAGCAGATGTCATACCAGTAGTAGTACTCTGTATGTACATACTCTCAAAGAGTAAATGTATGGTATTGTAAGCATACCGATATATCTCTGTATGGGTGTATATCTTGTGAAATACAAAAGGTGTAAAATCTGGGTTGACCCTGACTACTATGTCTGGGAGAACAATTGTCAGGAGTCACCAATTCCTGATAACCCTAACCTACCCAAACAGGTTCTAACAATTAAGGTCTGCTACAAACCATACTTCTATCGAAAATCGACGGAGAACGGGGCTCCAATACTACTCGGATATACGGAGTCTAAGCAAAAATACAATCCGAACTGACGAAAATCGAACCTTGGCGTAATGAAAGAGAGAAAAAAGAAGAAGAAGAAAAAGATTTTTTTTTCCTATGTTGATGTAATCAATACTTGACTCAAACGAGAATTATTGCTGATTTAGGAAATCCAAAATATATGGAGCTAGGGAAGATGGCACCTCCGAGGTCCGAGCCAAGGCCTCCGACCCCGAGTACAAGTCCTCCCGCTTTACCCGCACTTCCGCGCTCCGTAGATGTGGTAACTCGTATCCGGTTTAGTCAACTGTTACTACAGTGAGATACTAGGTACTTGGTAATGTATTACTTGTCAATCAGTATTTATGTTACAGTGAGTTGTGCTTCTCAACTTGTTTGAAGATGGTCCTTCTTCCTTTGGAAATGTTTGTTGTTTTACAAAAAGCTACTGCAGTTCGAGCATCACGATATATAATTTAGCCTGCACAAACGAGACAGTTCGTTTGCCCTTTGACCAGAAGTAACCGTAGAGTCAGGTATGGACAGACGTACCATGTATTACAGAAGCTCCACCGCATAACCTACTGCACTAGGACGAGACCAATGATCGCCCATCCATACTTTGCTCTGCCTGGAGTGCGTCAGTAGGAAAACGGAGTACATACGTTCCTTCGTCAGGCTTTAATAATATTAATTAGAGGTAAGAACTAGATCCATTACAAAAGTAAATAAGAAATTGAGAAAAATAATTTTTTTTTTTCTTTTTTAAAAAAAAACCATAAATAAAAAAGAAAAATCATAATTGAAAACTTGAGTAATCACCCAGTAATATTACCCATCGCCATAGCCATCATCATCAATCAACCTACTCCAGAGTACAGATTAGTTAAAAGCAAGTTCAGACCCTCCAAAAGCCCATACTTCCTTCGTATTTCAGCGGCTACCATATAACTCTCACATACCTCTCCCCATAGTCACTGCAACCTTCGCCGTTCCAATTCTTGGTTCCAATCACTCTGGTCATTACTCATTACCTCGTCTTCCCATACTACTGACGCCTGGCATTGGTCCTTGATTTTGTCCACCCGTTGGCCTTTTCAAACTTTCTGCCTCCTTCTCCCCGACATCGTTATATCATCGACCAACCTTAACGTATTGTCGATCCCTTCTTGACTATTGCAACACCACAACGCAAAAGGATCCCCCAGAACGCGAATGAAGAATCACTGGAAGAATATCACGTACAAACTCAACTTCTAATTCCCGGTGGTCATAGGATTATTTTCTATTCTTTTACTTCTTCCAATTATCCTCTTGATTCATTATTATTACTATTGTTATTAGTATTCTTATCATCTCAATTTCTGCGGTCTTCTGTTTTCTACTTTTTACTTTCCGTCACCGCCCACATCTATATAGGTATACTACAACAATGACAGCACGCCAATCATCACCTACATCAGACAACTCTCATTCGGACAACAATGTTCGCAAGAGGGTATGTAAGGCATGCGATCGGTGCAGACTGAAGAAATCTAAGGTAAGCAAGTTCGAGGCCCAAGCATCAGCACGCTCTGATGCACTGACCGGTGCAGTGTGATGGAGGCAACCCATGTGGTCGCTGTAGGACAGACAATGCCATTTGTGTTTTTGGCGAGAGGAAGAAGGCTCACGATAAAGTGTACCCTAAGGGGTGAGCTTGCACCTGGCATTTATAATTTGTGTATGGTTTCTCCGCAGGACTTGATCGCTAACATTATCCTACTCGGGTGTAGATATGTTGAGATGCTCGAGCAACAACAAGCGTGGCTAGTTTATGGGCTTCAAGAGCTATATCGACGTACCACTGAAGGAGAAGGGTGGCCTGGGGAACCATTGAAATGCGAAGCCAATGGCCACCCCCTCACTCACGACCTGCTCACCCGGTTGGGCGCTTTGGACCAGAGCAAAGGCGAGCGTTTTGAGGAAAACACCGAGTCTATGCAGCAAGAGCTATGGAAGCAGAACGCAGGGCATATGCAGCGCCAGGACTCGTCAGACGGCAGTTCAGAAAGTGCACAATCACCCGTTCTTCCCACCCGTTTCCCAGATGCATTTGCGCGACAACCGCTTACTCCACCTACTTTCAGCCCTCCTTTGCGGCAAGGACCTACTATCAAGACGGAGCCTCAAATTGTGCCAAATACACCTAGCTTCATTCCACCGATGGCTATGCACGGGGACGTGGTCAACCCTCTCGCATTACAAGATCCGCAACAATGGTCGAACAGTCTAGGGAGTTTCGACGATATGGACCTTATGGCGACTGCCGATTACAACAACCTGTCATTCGATGACCCAGTCTCTTCTCCGATGTTCAATCGCCAAATTCCAATGAATTGCATGTCGTATATGGATGCAAAGAATGACTACGAAGATATTAGTCAATTTTTGAATGCGAATCCACCGGAAATAACGTCTAGCTGAGCGCACATATCGACGGAGAGTTACACGCTAGCGAAGGCATGGCTTTCTTCTGCTTCGACGATACTTGCATACGCCTATAACGTGACGCATGTACATTACACATGTTTTTTTCTTCGATTTTCTAAGTGTTGTGGTTTCTAACTGATATTATTTCTGGGTGGTGGCTCTTTTTACGATAGGGTTTGAAGGGTCCATCCTACTGTACAGTCTTGTCCATTTGTTTCGGGGTTCCTAGTCTCACATCGTGAATGCGACACTCGAATGAGATCTGACACAAACGCCCCTTTGGTGTTCTGGAGTTGGTAGGTAAAACATTGGCTGGGTTTATGGAGCTATGGAGAGGATTATTCTTCCCATTTTTATCTTTATTATTCTTCTTACTTCCTTCACGTGTGTATCGAGGGTTACCACTTAATTTTGTGAAATGGTCGACTTATTCGGCGTCCGGTTTGGGATGTCTTACATATCATGATATAGAAGCATGAACCGTGCAGTTCGGTCAATATAATTGTCGGACTCTCTTCACATATATCCGCTTGGGTTTCAAAGAATTAGTTCGACTATCTCATACTCCGTATAGGCCAGGAACAGGTGGAGACGTCGATAGTGGATGACTAATCGGCAACGGAGACATCGATGATTCATCTCCGATTCTTATCTCCGCCCCGCCTGTACATAGGTATTTGATGACGGTACCTCGATCGAAACGGCTTCTAGAGTTGAATGATAGAGCAGGATATTTTCGAGACGCTGGTAGGTACTATAGCTGGCCTGATCTTGTGATAGCAATTAGTAGCCAAAAAAAAAAAAAAGAAAGAAAGAAAGAAAGAAAGAAAAGAGAAGAAAAGTAGCTAACCTGTTCACAGAGCCACAGCTAGGTGGTGTATCGTATTTCGCTTTACTGTTACTTCTTCCAGTAGTACTACGAAGTTCGAAGGGTGGTTGGATCGTCAAGAACGAGAAGGTCAAAGCCCCACTCGTGGACCCTCTGGCACGGTGCCGGTCCAGGCCAACCGAACTTGTGAAAGAGGAAAACGAAAAAAGAATCATAATTATAATTCCGCTTTTAGGATAATTCCGTAACTGCCAAAATCCGAACGACCGAGCCGATTGCTGCCTTGCTGACACCCGGCTCTCTTACCTCTCTTGCTTCCATGTTGCAAATTAATTTTTTGTTTTCTATATTTTATTTTTATGGTTTCTGCGCCCTTTTTTCAGTACGTACGGAGTATTTCTTTTTGAACTTTCCGAGTCGCTTGCCTCATATGGGCTGGGTTAAACCTTGCTCTTCCTCCGTATCGTGGTGGAGTTAATTCTGGCCGCTGCTTTAGGTTTTTTTCTAGGTTCCTTTCTCGCTTGTCTCGTCCCTTCCTGTAATAATTATCACGTATCATCGAAGCCGCCTCAGATAGATAAGGTTGACAGAGACTAATCCAACCCCTTCTTTGCCCGCGCAAGGATGGGGCGTCACGATGGAGTAATGCTAGTGTCATCTGGGAGATGACGACCGATTAATAAGCGTTGTCGTTTGCTTTGAAATGAGTCAAAAAAAGTCACTCCGGATCCTTTTGTAAGCAACCAATCGGCGAGATAAGAGATGGAAGCTTCTGCCAGCTCACTCTATGATCCGGTATCCAATACGATGATAACCCCTATATAAACGCAAAGCGACGAGTCTAGGTGTCTGAAGCAGTGATAAAAATTCCATGGGGCGCAAAGCTTCTCGTGGCATTGGATATTGTCATTTCAGGTAATACGCATTGGCATGGATCACAATCAGCGTATGTACTATGAGGTGTAGTATGGAGTACATCCCACCGGCACTACTAACGTAAGGTTGGCGATCTTGGAAATCATCTAGGTTGACACTTGCAAGACCGTAGAGTTCTCCACAGACGATGGGGACATTTAGATTGGGTGACTTATATTTACACCAGACAGCTAAACACAGTATCGTATATACCCGAAGCATTGGGTAAGGCATACGGAGTACTGCGAACTTCGCAAGAACTACTCCGTACCATGAGACGGAGCCTTCTCAGGGACTCGGTATCGGCATGTCCGCGCCCGCGGGCCCCGATATTTCCGTTCGATCGGTATGTCTACGTTCCGAGACTCTGGGTCGAATCACTCGAGTTGTTACGGGCACGACAATCGTCCTTGAGGCTAAATATGGGATTAGGGGCTTAGGTCATGGCGGCAATCTAGAAAAATGGATGCTCCACAAATGCTCCAGGAAAATACAAAATAGGGCACAAGAAAGAAAGGAGAATCTTTTTAGGCCCTGAGTGTTATCTATGTAATTCACAGCCTCAAATTTTTGTAACGTAACATACCTCGTGAACGATGTTGCTGGATATGGCGCCTTGAGATCTATAAAATAGAAGAAGTCTCTTTTCATTATCTTGAGGACTGACTCTTGTGATATGGTGGTCTGAACACGGCATCATTTGCTAACCGATGTACCTGGTAGGCATATCGCCCTTACGACGATGTAGGAAATTAAGGGAGTGGTTCAGCATGTACTCAGTATGGACGTACAAAACAGGCATCTGAATATGTCACCTTTTCGCTTTTCAACCCGCACTACTCATCCACCCATTCTACCCTATCAACCATTCGCTTATATACGGTATGTAGATCGTGGAGTACTATGTACTATATTGACTTTATTTGAACTTATAGGGCAGAGCCGCAAACAATATACATCGGTGCCTCGAACCTACATCCAACAGGTGGATTATCCGGGGTAGTGTCGAAAGAGGGATACTTTGTAGGCACACAAGGGCAACACTGCAATCCATTAAAATAGTACCAATTGCTTTTTTGAACAGGTCAATTGCGGCTGATGGGTATTGGTGGATTATCCCCTTCTCGGTTAAAATATCAATATGTGCATCTATCTCGGGTCATTATGGCGTCGGACTGTGTAAAGGGGCTTCTGATATTAGCCTAAAGGCCTTTGGGACAACTCCTGCGGGGTACGGAGTAGTGCCCCTCGTTTATATTTGATCTCCCCGTCCTGTTCAGTTGCGCCCATCAACTCACGCAATTAGCTACTGTCTCCGAAAGGGTACGAGGTGTCTTCAATAGGTACGATTAAGACAATTGATACACCGAAAATGGCCGATAAATCATCAGTTAAATTCACATCCTTGGGCGCAATCATCCAAGAGCTCAACGTGGATGGCCAGAACATCGTCCTGGGATTCACTAAGAAGGAACTCTACGAGAAATACAACACCCCTTGGTTTGGCGCGACCATTGGTCGCGTAGCTAACAGAATCAAACATGCAAAAATCCAAAATCTCAACAACCAAGAATATGAACTTGAGAAGAACGATGATCCTAACGCGCTGCATGGAGGTAGCCGTGGATGGGGTAGGCAGGACTTTGAGGGCCCTACGTTACTGCATCGAAGCGGGAAAGACACCTTACTTTATACCTATACGAGCCCCCATCTTGACGGAGGATACCCTGGCACGGTAGAGATCAAAGTCTTCTATACGGCAAGCAAAGAGGACAACCGTTCAGTGCTTTCGATCGAGTATGAGGTTGAAATGGTGGGTGATGAGTGCAACGAGACGATCGTCAACGTGACCAACCATAGGTATGTACCAGATGGGAGACTTGGGACAGACGTGAATTGCGGTTCACTAAAAAGTAATGATGGAGTATTTGCTAAAGAGCTACATTGCTATAGTTATTTCAACCTCACGGGCGGCGAGACCATTGACGGCACCTCAGCTAAGCTCCTTTCTCAGCACTATCTGCCGCTCGACAATACCGGCATCCCGTTTGGAAGGATCGACGTACATCCTAGTAAAGTCACTGAGCCATTCACAATCGGGCCGAACAAAGAAGCTTTTGACGATGTCTTTGTTATGGATCGAGATGTCGCTGGGATCCCGTTGGATACGCGTGAGAGACCGCTCCAGCTACTCGCAGAGTTCCACCACCCAGAGTCGCGTATCAATCTACAGGTACACAGCACTGAGCCTGCGTTTCAGTTTTATACAGGCCAAGGAACCAATGTAGCTGCGGTTGACGGCAACCCAAGTCGAGGCCCGTTTTCCGGCTTCTGCATCGAGCCCAGCCGGTTTGTCAACGCGATCAACGAACCGGATTGGCGACACATGGTTGTTTTGAAGAAGGGTGATAAGTATGGAAGCAAGATCGTGTATAAGACCTGGAAAGACCCGCAATGAATTGCCGGTTCTAGAATATTGTCATGCCACCGATGTGGAACCGATTTTTTTTTTCCTCTCTTTCTTTTACCTCTTCGGCGTTTGCAAAATCATCCGATTGTCACATGATGTGCCGATTACCCTTATCACTCTTAAATGTATACGATGCATTTATCATCAAGTTCCAGCAGTCGTACGCTCCACAGTAAATAGATTTATGAGTCGTCAGTGGACGAGGTCTCGGCCTTGAATCAAGAAAACACTCCACCAAGGGGGATTGAATAAAAACAAAAATTTCCCACCCTCTTTTCTAATTCCATTTCCCTTGTAAATTTGTCAGCGCTGCAGCGTGTCACTCCTCGCCATGTGCATTTGCGTGGGTGCGGTTTATTTTGGATCATAATGGTTTCGTTCTGTTCTGCAGGAGGGAATATCGCTCATTCTTCCAATTTCTCGACTGCCAAGAGTTTCTGGAATTGAGCTATTGCTTCTAGCGCCCCTAGAGTACGCTTGCTATGTTTGTTGATCATCTCAGTAGTTCGTTAGGGAATGGAGCAATTTATGAACATTATAGGCTATGGTGCGCTTGAGAAATAATACCTCAATCAACATGAAACCCATCAGTATTGTCAAGCACAGTAAGTACGGCGTACTGTGTACAGTGTACTGTACACAGTACCAGCCGCGGATCTGGGAGATGCCGTTTTTGGCCGTGTAACGATACGTTACCACTTTGCTCGAGCTTTCGGACTCGGAACGGACAACAAAACTTACCGACGGAGCTTGGCAGCGATAAACTTCCTGTTTGGAGGACGGGAGTACTGAGTAAGTATACCGTAAAGTATAAGGTTCTCCTGAATTAACCAGTATTTTGGCAAGATATTCTTGGAGGGATCAACTTCTGTAAATCCGTAACTCCGGCTATTGAAAATTAGGTCTATCCGGCTTAAAGATTCCTTCCCTTGTCCGAGACGCCAAACTGGGAACGACTACGAAGCAGGCGCAACCGCAAATAGCTAAAGGAGATACGAACCGCTTTGGTCACAAGGTCGGGCGGGAGTTGATGTTTGAAAGTATTGTGGCTGATTTTACGTATAGAATCTATGCATATTAGCGTTGTTGTTTATTTTACCCCGCAATTCTGTTTGGATTGAATTAATACGGAGTACAGTTATGTACATGCATACAGGGAACAAAATAACCAAGTTAACATTTCATTAAGCTAATCCTTCATTCACCATGCTGGGGTGATTATGCAATATCTATCTACACACTCACTCTCACACTCTCTCTTCCTCTCCGCCAATGCAAATGAAAGTTGAAGCAATCATCTCACCAGAAGCTCAATGCGCCTCGATCAAGTATTCTTGTTGCCTACAGACGGGGGCAGTGCGACCCCACATAACTCTTAGCATTGCGTTGGCGCGTCTTGGAAAACATTCGCAGATGAAATGTCCTGCGAGATAAGGAGTCTCTTAAAGATGGCTGTGCTCTAGGGAGGAGCCTCGTTTTGTTTATTATACAAATACGGAGTAGTTCTAGGACTGATAGATGTGTGGATGTCATATGCCTTCGTATTTTCGCAACGCACTTTTCTTGTCGCTGCCTAATTATCACGGACTGTGTATTTGTACTGTACATACATACGAACGAACATGGGAATTAACAAGAAAAGTACGTTTGCGATGGAATTGACAGATACGGCTCTCTAGTCTCATAGGGTAAGTAGCGCGAGCGACCTATTCTTGGGGTTTAGTATGTATGTATATTGTACTCTGTACATCAACACATACAGCGATGACCTCAAGTCCCCTCCTTCACGTGACCACCCCGGAACGTCCCGATTGTCTGCCCCGCGTGGGGTTTGATATCAACTTCCTCCCTTGTGCTTGATTGGATTCCCATCCTTCCTTGGAGATCCATAGTCTATCTCAATAAACATCCCACATTTCAGGAAGACGAACACAAAGCAATGGCTTCTGCTTACGGGGACTTCCGTCACTTGCTACCTAGCAATTACAAACGCTTGATCACCTCCTGGCTCGAAGAGGACTGTCCCAGTTTTGACTATGGCGGTTTCGTCGTCGGGGAGTCGGACGGTGAGGCAAGGTTGTTGGGGAAAGCCAAGGTAACCCTCGCGTTCCGCAGATGCATGAGGAATATGTTTTTCTCGAAATACCTATCATTGCGTGCTAATCCATCCCCGTATCCATAGGGAGTCGTTGCAGGTGTCCCTTTCGTCGATGAAGTTTTCGCTCAGTTAGGATGCACGTGAGTCAATACTACACGACGCTGGACCTGACCTGTACCGTGCGATCAATATCTAAATGGCAGAAAAGAGTAGAATGGCACGTCCAAGAAGGCGAGTACATTGAACCTATCAAACATTGCGCCACCGTGCGCGGGCCTATCCGCAAGATCCTCCTCGGAGAACGTGTCGCCCTCAATATCCTCGCTCGGTGCTCCGGTATCGCAACAAAAAGTGCCTCGCTAGTAGCTGCTCTCCGCACCCACGGTTGGAACGGAACGCTTGCTGGCACCCGTAAAACCACGCCTGGATTCCGCGTGGTCGAAAAGTATGGAATTCTTGTGGGAGGTGCTGATCCACACCGCCATGACCTCAGTTCGATGACAATGCTAAAGGATAACCATGTCTGGGCCTGTGCGAATAACCGTGCGGCTAAGGATGGGGCGGGTTCTGCTTCGACCGAGTCCGTCGCGGCTGCTATACCTCGGGCGGTCCATGCAGCTAAGGTAGCTGGAGGCTTTGCGACCAAGGTAGAGGTTGAGTGCCGAAGTGTCGAGGAGGCAAATGCGGCTATTGAGGCCGGGGCGGATGTGATCATGTTGGATAATTTCACACCAGACGGAGTTCGCGAAGCAGCTAAGCAACTTAAGCAAGGTTGGGCTGGCACGAAGCAGCCCTTCCTCATTGAAGTAAGTGGTGGGTTGAACGAGTCCAACGCTGCTTCGTACGCATGCTCGGACGTCGACATTATTTCCACTAGCTCGATTCACCAGGGTGTCGGCATCGTGGACTTTTCTCTCAAGGTTTCGCTGCGGTGAACACTGTGATTGAGGTTTGGATACACGGTAAGTAAAATAGCTGAGTGACAACGTCATGTGTAGATGTGAATAGACAAAACTATGTATGTACTTTGTCAGCACGTTCCCACACGACTAAATGCCAACACTGGCGGTTGGTCTCGCCTTGTGAAACTATCAATATACCCGATACATGCAATGTTTGTGTCCCTATCAACCCTACAATGCAATGCACAACGATTGTTTAGTGGGCTCGATTACGCCCTCATAGGTATAGCGGCCACGTGGTGAATTTGAGACATTAAAGTACTTCTAGTCTAACTTCATCCCGCCTAACTATCAGTCCCCCAAACTAAGTACGAAGAGCACTATATAGCCTAACCCCTGGGGATTACCCTACCGAGTAGTGAATAATTTCCATGAAAACAGAATCGTTTGTGGCGGGCAACATGGAATCGGTTAGGATATTAGAAGTTAAATAAAACGAGAGCCGAAAGCGATGGGTATATAAAGTATACAAGAATGAACACAGAGAACCGGGATCAACATGAAGTGCTTAGGGTAAAACAGAAAGGTTCCTCGGGATGCAAAACGAACTTGAGAACAAGACTGGCATGATTCTGAATGGAACCGAACGAGAGAAATGGACCAAAAAAAAAAAAAAAAAGAAAAACGCGGGGAGAGGTGTTTAGCCGGAGACCAGGAGGGCACTTCACTAAACCTCAATATCAACACATATCCCTTCTCCATCACTCGAGCTTGGGTCATCATCCCTGTGATTACCGTATCCGCCACCAGAGTCATGATCAGTTCCTTGAATCATCCTTAGATTTTGCCCTCGAGCCTGACCAGCGTTGTTGTCAACAGAATAATCCATTGACATGTCTTTGCGCACACGCTCCCTCTCTAGTTGGGCTCGAAGCCTTTGGTTTTCAGCGTCTCGCTCTTCAAGTCGCTTGCGAGCCCCGTTACGATCTAGCAGGCGTGCTTCCCTTTCTTGCTTCAGTCTTTTCTCCAGCTCGTGCAAGCGCTGAATCCATTTTTCATTATTCCCTTGATCGCCTACCGCGCGTCTTGTGCGGGAATTTTGCACCATGGCCCCAGCACTGTCGGCAAGTGTCGTGGTTGAAGAGACATGGGATGGTTGAGGCATACCGCTGGTTGAACTCCGCGTCAAACCCCGAGAATTAGGGGGGATGGTGGGCTTTTCAACCATTGAATTATGACGAACCAAGGAAGTTGGATCTACGTCCGCCCCAGATTCCATGCGTGGAGAGCTCGGCCCCATCCCGGCAGGGCCGCGGCTGCGCGAGTGAGATTGTAGCAGGTTCAGCTCAGCTTTCAACAACCGATTCTCCCCTCGAAGCTTGGCCATCTCCGGCGACAGGCCAGATTGGCCTAGCTTATGTTGTTGAGCACGAATATTCATCATTGACTCTTCTAAACGATCCAGCTTTTTGATCCGTAGGCTCAAGGTGTGCTCGACGGTCTGATATTGCTTGGTAAGGTCACGTTCAACGCCCTTAATGCGATTCTTGAAGCCGGAGATCACGTTCTCCAGTGTCTTTACAGCAAGCAAAAGATTGCGGCTGAAGCCCGGCCAGAAGAGGATGTTGCCTATGACCTCTTGACTTGGGAGGTTGCCGTTGATTAAGCTGTTAGAGTGCGCCCAGTCCGGCCCACACATCGCCGACAAACGTTTCCAGATCATAAGCAGCATCGTGTTCCGCTCATTGAGCTGATCTTTGAATTGTTGCTCGAGATTAGTAAAGCGCTTGCGATCCTGGCTGCGGGCATTTTCTAGCTCTGTGATACGTGAATTGTTTTGGGTGATGGTCCGAGATGCTTGGTGGTGAGATTTAAGCGCCTGCTCAAACGACTGTTTATCTGCCCGGCGAGAATGTCGCTCGCGTTCGAGAAGCTCAGCTAGCTTCCGAGACTCCAACCCGTGGCTCTCAAGTAGCGCATCGCGGTTTCGCAATAGTGACTCGGTCTCGTCTAGTTTAGAGCGGGTACTTTCGAGTTCCCAAGCAGTCGACTCAAGGTTCTTTTGAAGCTCCATGATTTTGGAGATCAAGCTAGAGCGACTACCAGTCAGATCACCTAAAGTCTCTCGAAGATTGTTCTCCAAGTCCATGAGCCGCTCCCTCCAAGTATTAGTCTCGATTTCTTGAGCCGATAGACTCTTCTTGAGTTTGCGAGCCTCCTCCTTGGCAGCAGATGCTTCTCGATTCAACTCGTTGACGATTCGCTGGACTTCTTGCTTCTCCTTGCTTCCTACGACCTCCCGCTGATACCGCTCTTCTGTCAGACGTTCCTCAAGTTCTCTGGCCTTGTCCTTTTCGCTTTGGAGGCTTATCTGGTATGTCTTTAGATCTGACTCCAGGTCACCGATTCTGATCTTATCACCATCTTGTTCTTCTCGCAGGAATGCAATCTCGTTCTGACTCGATTCAATTTGAACTGTCAGTCGCTGGACCTTCGTGTTTGCTTCAAAGAGACTTTTTTCAAAAGACTCCATCTCTCGATTACAATCTTCAAGCTCCTGTTGGACAGCTTTATACCGTTGCAAATTGTTTTGTGCGTCTTCTTCAAGTCGGATGATGCCTTCGCTGGCTGAGCGCATTTCTGCCTGCAGCGCCCGGAGATTCTCATCTTGAATCTTCAACTCCTCACTTAATCGCTGGCACTCTTCGGTCTTCTGATCAAGCTCCTCGCCAAGGGCATCCAGCTCATCTTGGGCTTCAGCCCTCAAGTCCTGGAAAGCCGCATTATGTTCATCCGCCATCAGTAGTGCACGGTCACGTTCTTGCTCCAGGTTCTGCAAATCTTGCTGTAGCTTTTGCATTTCCTCCTCCGCTTGATCCATGTCAGCTTGATATGCTTTATCGAAAGCCTCGACTTCTTTGCCGCGCTCTTGGTATGCTTTGTCGAGTGTTTCCAACTCTTTCTTGTACTCATCCAACTCCCTCTTATACTCCTCCAGCTCCGTTCGAACAGCTTGGTTATCAAGTTTCAGCGCAGAAACCTGATCACGCAACTGTCCGTTCCGGACTTCCAGATCTTCTCGTTCCGCGTCATCGCCTGGGTATGGAGCAGTTCCATCACTCGCTCGAGAAGATGGTCTACCGTGAGCTCGCGAAGCGGACCGATCAAAGATGCTGTCCCCAGCAATGGAGCGACCGCCGTCACGCCGCTGGCCAAGCTTCAGCTCCTCGATCTCTTGGTAGAGACGTTCTTTCTCACGATTTCGAGATGTAAGCATCGATGTTTGAGCACTGACTTCTTTCCTCAACTCCGCATTTTCTTGTTTCAAGAGCTCCAATTCCATTACCAAGGTTGAGCTAGAGGAACTGCTGGGGTTTGTATTGCGATTCAACTCTCTATCGGAGACAGCAGAGTACGAATTCATGGACTCTACCCGGTCACGCTGCGTTGGTCTTGTGGAGACTATTATCGAGCTCATTTCACTCTTGAGGCGTAGCGCATCGTCTCGTAGCCTTTTGTTCTCCTCCTCTGCTTGCTCTCGAGCAGCCGTCTCTGCTTCGAGCATGTCTTTCCACATGTCCTATAGCATTCAATTCAGCACAAAGGCAACCAAAACTTAGAGTAACCTGCACTCACCCTCTCTTCCCTTGCTCCTACATCCGAACCCATTGGTCTTCCATCATTGAGTGATTTAAGAATTTCTGCCAATTTCCTCTTCTCGCTTTCTCTGGCAATACTTTCGGATCTTAGTCTCTCAATCTCGAGCTCATAAACCTCTACTCTCTCCCTTAAAAATAGTATCTCTTCTTCTTGTGCTGGTTCACGACCATCGTCGTCAGATCCTTCAGGATCGTGATTCACCATAGATTCCTTGTCAGACTGTTGGTCTTTGAGCTGCTTCTCTAAATCACGGATTTTCCTTTTCAAAGTTTGGCTGTCTTTCTGAAGTTTCAGTTTATCTGACTTTAGCTCAACATTCTCCGAAATCATTTCCTTTATCCCTTCCTCGGAGCGGCGATTCAATGCCTCATTGAGAAAATGAATTCTCATCTTCAAGTCAAAGTTCTCTTTGGAGAGACGATCAATGGTGCTGCTTTGCTCTTTGAGAGTCATGGACCGACCACTCCTTGCAAAGGCTGGAGTGGCACCTGCACGCTTGTCCGGTGATAATCCACGGCCAGCATAGTCTTCTCTAAATTGCTTCACAAATGTGCTTGGTACCTGGACATCTTTGACATGTTCTGCAATGGCCGTATCTGTGGGGAAACTGATATCCTGCGCTTTGGCTTTAGGTGTCATTAGCCCGGTAGTATCTTCAGTCATAGGCTCCTCTTGGTTTTGTCCGTGCTTTTGCTGGGATGACCCGGGGCGTGACTGTAAAGGTGTTTCCTCCTCATTTAAGGTATCTAAGCCACTTTCCGTAGTGCTGCTAGGATTTCTCTTATCGAGGAGATTTTCATCACTATACCCAGAAATACCGGAAGCCATACTCCCTAAACTCACTGATCTAGCCAGGTTGTTACGCTGTTCATGTTGCACAGTGCCAGCGTTACCTGGTACTGCACCTCCCGACTGAAGCGCGTAGTCAGCACCCAATGTTGCATCACTATTCGTCATTTCTGTATTGTTGCTTGTCACCGAGGAATAAGAGAGACGGTGGGCTGACTGGCGACTGGTCAAATATTTCGGTCTATTCCCTCTACGGCTGCTTGTGCGTGAGACCGCCTCCACTTCATAGTTGGCATTTCCGCTGAGGGGTCCTGCCTGCGAAGGAGAAAGGCTCCCCGAAGCCGTGCGAAAGTCCTGACGAGCTGGCTGTTGGGTTTTATTTAAGTCGGATACAGGTGGCCCATCCGTTGGCTCCTCGAAAAACTGGCCAATTTGGAGAGGACCTTCAGATGATGAGAGCTGATTCCGATTTACAGTCCTAGCCGCCGCTTGTGCCGCGGGTGATGACTGCACCGTCTCTAAATCCTTCTCACTATTTTCCTGCCACTCGGAGGGGGGCGCAGGGGTAGTCTCGGAGTCTACAGTCATATCCTCCTCAGGCCTCAAACTGGGGGTTTGTGGTATCGGAACGCCATCATAGGTTGAGGTAATATCATAACTTGAGCCATCTGGTACCACAAAGGACGACTGAACATGGCCTGGCTTGTCGAATTCTGGCGCGCGCTCATCAACTCCAACCAGATAGGTATCGTCGGCATTCGAGTGCTGGTTCCTTGGGACAATTTGAATTGTTGAGGGTTCCGGTAAGAAACTTGACTCCATGTCCATTAACTTTCTTCGCATTTCTTTCTCCTCCATCAAGGTCTGGTTAACCATGCGCTCGTGATCACCGTCATCGCTGGACAGGAGTAAAAGACTGCTGTCATCGTTATCGGGTAGCGGAGGTAGATTTAGGGAAGCATTAGAGTCGTCAAGATCCTGCTGCTCAACAGCAGGTGTAGATCGGCCATCTCGTTTCGCGTCTGCTATTGTTCCGTCTTGTGTGTAGTGAGCTCCACCATCTACACCGGTTGTACTCGAGTTTGTTAGGAGGTGTTCTCTCCGCGTGTGCCCCTCCTCCATTATATCGGTCGCGTAGAACTCGTCCTCCAGGGACAAAAGTTCGTTTCCAGTATCTGAGCTTCTTCCAACTGGCGAGGAAGATGGCGGTGAGAGCGCAGATTCAATCGCATTGAGGGTACCGAGAGGAGATGGCAGTTGAGCGGACCCTGTCGACATGGTGACGGAGTCTGGGCACCGTGTTTGTTTTCTCCACTTCCACCTTGAATACCTAGAATCCTAATGGCGAAAGCCCGGCTTTATTGACCCACTTAACTCGGTAGCCTTAGCGTGATCACCTAAGTTTAGACTTCTGCTGGTCCTGCTTTCAGGCCCGGCAACTCTGAAGTAAGTTTATTTCGTCTTTTGCCCTTCAAATATTTCGATGGCTTACGACTCTGCTCAAAAAATAAAAAGAACAAAATTAAAATAAAAATAAAAAGAATAAAAAGAGAGAGAGAGAGAAAGAAAGAAAAGAAAAGAAAAACGTGCCAGGATTGACTGTGGCGGAAGAGTGCATTTTATTCGAGAGGGAAAGGAGCGTATCAGTAAGGAGCCAATCATTAAGTTCCAAATTCATGAGCACCAATGGTTGCACCAGTACTACTAGTACGTACTACAAAAGAAAACTAATAAGAAAAAAAAGTGCGTATGATTAAATTATAAATATCTACACTAGATAGATAATCACGCTACTTGGACTAGTAATGCTATATATATCCACATCAAGAGGAACCAAACCAAATGACACTCGTCGTACCCATAACGTAAGTCTCGTAAATATTTCAAAAGGAAGGAGAAAAGCAGGATACAGAAGGGGAAGGAGAAGAGTGACAGAGGAAAAGGAAAGCCAACCATTAGCAAGAGATGATGGAGACTGGAAAATGACATATAAGAAAGCGCAAGAGAACGATCAATGGTTGGGGAATCGCATACACACGACTCCATTCAATCCATGAGTGACAGTTGGGAGAAAGGCGTGCCATGTATTCTGCATTCACCTGCACTGATGGAAAAATTTATTTATGTGGAAGGTGAGCTCTCCTCGCGGGAAGCATATATTTTGTTTTTGAGGTCGAGTGCCCTTTGTAGAGTCTCAATATATGTGCGAAACTTCACATTTTCTCGCAGCAAGTACGATGATTTACGCTCCCAGTTGGCCATGGACTTTGTGGCATTCGGATGCCTGGGAGAAAAGGCCAGAACCATGGCCGGTCGGAGCTCATTATGTCGCTGTAGTTCATCCTCAACATTCTTGACATACTTTCGCAAAGCCTTCAGTTGGTCAGCTTCAGGTAAGTTTGAAGCGACCATACTCTGCTGGGGCGGAGCCCAGTCGCTGATGTTTACTCGATCGGCTGGAAGCCTGGGTCGTACACCGCCTTGCTGGTCAATAGAGCTCCGGATAGAACTTTGAATGCTAGGTCGTGCCCCAGACGAGGACGGTGGCGACCTATTGTTGTTGTTGTTGTTCTCCGTCGTTATCAAGGCACTGTTGATGACCGTATCACTCCAGCCGTACTCCATATTGCTAACTCCACCAACCAAAGGCTCTTTGGATAACCTCGCACTCCAGTAGTTAGCTGTAGAGACGAATTCATGGACGATCTCCGGAGTGCCAGCCTGAAAGAGGTGTACCGCGCCATTAGGTAGACTCAGAGCCCAGACGTGCGGGCGGGACTTAGAGTACCCGGGGGATGGAAGTACGCTTGCGAGGGTTTGACGTAGGAGAAATTTCCTTATCTCCTCAGCATTCTCTGTCCAGTTCCCTCCTCCCACCACTACTCCACCATGTGAGTGGGGCTTTGACTTATGCCGAACGGACTTCGTGGACGAATTGAAAGAAAACAGCCGCATCCAACCCTGTTGTATCACAGCGAAGCATTCGTTCCAGTTTCGGTCCTTAGCCCTCCTATCAGCCGAATCCAAGTGTTGCTTATGCTTTAGGCTCCCTTCTTTGGCCCAAGGAGCGCCAGCAAGTTGAAGAGTCTCGTCTTCCAGAAGCGGTATGGTTCCCTCGATCTCCTCGGTGCTCGCGATGGAATAGGCAGAGTCCTCCCGGATTATCGCATGACTTAGTGCATTAGCGAATCCAATAGATTGCTGATAGTCGCCACGCATATAGTCTGATCCGAATGAGTCTACTGAGACAGATGTTAACTTGCCCAAAGATTGCTTACTCCAAGTACTGGAGGCAGACGGACTCCAGAAAGACGACTGCTCCTCCAGACTGGTTCGGCTGGAACCCATGACGGAAGGGGGGTATAATCTCGCCCGTGACCGGTTTTTGGAAGACCAGCGCGCGGTGCCGCAGCGGGAGTCGGCTGAGCGGCCCCGTGGGTAGATGTCGGAGCCGCTCCTGCTCACGGTGCTGGGGCTTCTGCGCAAACCACTCGGATTAGGGGACAATAAATGGTTCGATGAGATTCGAGACGCCTCTTTCTCTACTTGAGCACCATGAAGGGGGAGCCTCTGCTTCTGTATCGAAGTATAAAAGTCCCTCAGAACGGTTTCAACTTGCTGGCCCCAGGCTTTTTCGGTTCCATTAAATGGCACATTTACCAACGGGCCTGTGTTAGTTTCAGGATCACCTGATAATTTGACGGAGAGATCAGTCCGAGAAAGTCTGTTCACGAGCTTCGCTGGCGCATTTGTTGGCTTATCAGCGGTCATATTCCCACGATCGGGCTCATCCATAGGGGACGTCAGAGATTCCCGGGCCGACACTTTCGATTTATTGTGAGCTACATGAAGTGCTTCAAACCCATCCGGGGCCGCGTCGAAGGCCACGCGATGTATAGTGGGCATCGTGTTTCGAACAAATTGGGCTTTGGTCATCTTCTGTTCAATGTCCGCAAGGTGAAGGTCGGTGTTCAACAGAAGAAGGGAGTAGCATATAGTGTGCACAACATCTACAAAAATGGTGTGCTGAGCATCATATCGCATAAGAGTACGGAAAAATAGAGTAAGGCGGACATACCTGAAGCCTTGAACCCATGGTTAGGGTTGCACTCACACCATCGTATGGAAAACGCATCTAGAACTCGATCAACCTGCTGTGTCTCTCCCTTTAATATAAGCCGGTTACATAGACTTCGAAGGGCTGCCAATATATTCATATTGGACCAGTCAAAAAACTCCATGTATGCCTTGCGAATCGTAGCGCGGTCCGGGTCACCGAGCCATGCAGCAGCCGGCTCATTTCCCACAACTTGATCTTGACTGTCGTAGAGCTTGTGAGCCTGTTCTTTTTCTGAATCTCCTGGTTGATACTCCGGGATGTCATCAATGCAATCAACTTTACTCTCCGGTATTTCAGCGGACTTTGATTCCACCGGAGAGACCACGGGTGTGCTGGAAGCTGTGTAATAGTTCGAGATATTTGATGTCGATACTTTTAATGAGCCACTGGTATCAACAGGAGGCGATTTCGGGCTGGATTCGTCTTCGCGGTCGTACAGACTGGGTCCGCTCTGATGCTTAACTTTTCCTTCCGGCTCCCCTGGGTTTATCGTACGTGTCTCCTCGGGACTTTCTATAGGCGACACACTCTTTTGAGAGAAACGCTCAACGACGGGCGATAGTGACGGAACACTAAGGTCTTGTGGCGTCAACCTGTTCCGGACACCACCTGCACGATCACTCTCCGAGTCTGGCCCACTGTCGCGTGAACCGACGCCATCCCTGGGAATCAGCTGTTCTGGACTGGCTGAAGATGTAGAATCCATGTGATCGACTTTGGGATTATCCTCCTCTCCGACCTTATTTCCCAGAGTTGATGTATCACGTGCACTAGAGGAAGCGGCGGGGTAAAGGCTGTATTTGGGTCTCTGCACTCTACCTGCAGCATGAAAACTTTCTTTTGATTTCTCTGCAGGTGAATCAATGCCTTTGTCCTCCTGTTTATCGTTGCCTATGTTTCGGCTATGGGATTCTTTGGAAGGGAACAGCCCTGGAGCGCTAGCATCTGCAAGATATGGGTTCATCACCTTCCTTAAACTACTCACAGGGCTAGGCTGTGGCTTTGTGACTTCATGTGGCCTTGAGCCAGACTCTGGGGGAATTAGAATAGGAGGGGGTGCGTTCTCAGTCACCGATCTTTTCCGTCGGCGGAAGAATGAAGATTTCTTATTCACCACTTGATGGGTCCCTTGACGGACCGTAGTGGTACCCGCCGTGCTACTCTTCAATGGCTGTCTCCGGTCCTTGGTATTTGTAGTGGAACTATTGAAATCCCGTAGATCGTTATCTTGGGAGAATACAAGATCAACCTGATTGTTTTCTGAGCCAGGTGTAGAGTTTTTGGATGAACCAAAAACACGCCGAAAAAAACCCGGACGTTCCCTGGTCGGAGCTGGATCAGAGGGTGTCGGAAAGATAGGTTTGTTGAATGATATCGTAGGACTTGGGGCCGGCGGATCAAACGTAGCTGCCGGTATAGCCGGGGGAGGTTCCAAAACAGGCGCACCGAGTTGCGTTAAATCATTTTCACGGCCACTCATGGCTGCAGTACTTTTTGTTCGTGCCGACTTCACACTATTCCGTCGAGAAGCTACCGGTGTGCGCGATGACTGAGGACCTAAACTTCCGGGATATTCACCTTGCGATGAAACTTTATACCTTCTTGGTCCACCAGGAATACTCGGTGTAGGGGCTGCGTCAACTCCGTCGAATGATATTGGATCATAATCAATCGTAGCCTCCTTAAACGGAATGATCGGTTGTCTAGTGCCAAAGTCGAAGCTTGCGGAACGCCGCTCAGTAGCCAAATCCGCTCGATGATTTCCTGAAAGGGGTGGGCCAAAATCCATGTTTAAAGAGGAGCTCCCTTTACTACCTTGTCTGGTTCCGCGAACCCCAGAGGTACCACCTCCTGAGGTGGAGCGATGATCATATATTTGGCCGCGTAAGCTTGGCCCTTCTGGGGTGCGGGCACTACCGAATCTTCTAAGGTTAGAATTGTAATTCGAGCTGCTAGTGCTCCGACGAGCCCTGCCCGGCTGAGTCCCGTATCGACTAGCTACATCATCAGGGTTGTAGTCTAGCTCTGATGACAGAGACGATGAAAAGGTATGGCCGCGATAACGACGTTGGGTCATAGAATCTGGCGAGCAACGGCCATATAGATCTGACTCGAAAACGGAATTGAACAGACGGTAGTCATCCAGAACGGAGGCATTTGAGGATGCAAATTGGTCCAGCGACAGGAGCATATTGTCAACGATAGAAGTGCGAGCGGCATGTTTAGGGGACAAAGATAAGTCATGGGGATCTCGCTCGTCACCAGAGTCCATGCCGTTGTTTGTGTTATCACCTGCGTTGTATTCGTCGAGAAAAGTTTCGCGCACTGGCGGGCGTGACTGGGTCATCCTCCCCATAGCTTTGTAGTTGGATGCTGCAGAAGGCGTACTCGGGGGAGGATTACTGGCATGCATCTCGGGAAGTTGTTGAGACATTCTTGTACCCTCTGATCGCGTGAATAGGCTCGATGAAGGTGATGTAAAAGCCCGCAAGTCTGGCGACAGGGGAGGTTGTGGAAGAGGAGTTCAACTCGGGGGTTCTAATGCAAAAGCTGTAGGCAGATGTTCCTCTATGGGGTTAATCTTATGTGGTACAAAGTCGCTGGTTCCTTTCTTCCTCTTCCCACCCTTTTCCTATGAGGATCCAATAGAATTCCCTCTTGTTGGACTGTAGAGTTATATCATGAATGCTAAACGGGCCGTCTCCAAGGCAGAACGCAGAGGGTGGTATGTGTCATCTGTCGGTCATTGCGTAAGGATCGGCTGGAAGGGACAACGGATGTTCAGGAACCGTAGTCGAAGCAAACGTGTGACAATCAACTGGGGGTCGAGAAAAGCCCCAGTACTCTCGTGTGGATTGTTATAAGCTTGGGAAGCAACAAATCCCCCGTTAGTGTCGTGCTGCACTCAAGAATCACCAGGCATAGGTAGGGCATCAAAAACATACGTACTAGGAAGGGGAATGGAACCAAAGGACTAAGGATAGGCGGGGATTATCAAGGCAGAGGAACTGTGGGTATACGTTGAACCACTGTGGGGGGGGGTGGTGCGATGATTTTTGTCCCTTTTCTTTTTAGTTCCTTAAGGAAGAGAAGTAGGTCATAAGATAGAACTAGTGGTTGCTATCTGGGTGAATAATAAAGGAGGGAGGTTTCAAGAACAAATGACGGACCACTTCATGGCCCCGGGGAAAAAGAAAATAAGAAATCGACAAACGTGACAGGGGAGGGTGGGCAAATGTTTACCGGATATAATCCATGATCAATTCCTAAATCAAAAGAAAGACACTGGGACTGGAAGTGTCGTACTAGGCGGTGCTAGTGCCGATGGTCAGGGGCAGCAGGAGTCTTGGCCAGAACCACAGGCTCCTACAGGATGACCTGTAGGTACATTACGTAGTACGAAGTATACTAGTTGAGTATCTCAAGGGGGAAAGACATGGAAGCTATTTGCCCATCGGGTTCAAAGTCTCAGATGTCCTGTGTCCGAGAATTTGCATCTCTTTCAGATCCTTTTTTCTTCTTCCCTTCCACCCCCTCTCTTTTCTGCCCTCGAATCCCACACAATTAATTCCCCGGTTAGTTGCACCACTAGTCAACTAATCATTTAGTACTTAGCTGCTAGACTAGTTCATATCAAACTATAGATGCACATGACACTGAATACTGATCAATTACTCAACTCGTTAGCAAGGTCTCGGGTTTACTTGAATAGTCAACATCAATCAATCTTATGAGATCCTCAATCCTGACCTGTTGCTGTGGTATGGGCCACCATGGACATATAAGACTCGTGTTCTTTCTGCTCTGTAAATTTCCTCAATCGCCCGTAAAAATCCCTAATTTTTGATCCCAATAGTAATCTTGATGCAAGATACAAAAAATGATTTGAGGAGACTCCTCTCTGGCTAAAGAAAAGAGAGTAAGAGCAAGAGAAAGACACACACACACACACACACACACACACACATATATATATATATATAATATATATATATATATTGAAATATATCCATTAGTGATTGGTAACCGTTCAATTATCGGTTACAGTTGTAATACATCACGGACCGCTAGTTGATCCGAAAGCACCGGCTGGCGGATGACATAACATTTGAATGAGGATCTTCCCCCCGACTCCATACCTCGGAAGGGGTTCAGGAGCCACCAATACTCGTAAAGACACATGCTATCCAGCCCTTCCTCAGACATTCATTCTGTACCCGAGTGCTTCCCTAAACTGCGCAAAGATGAATCCTCACATATCGGTTCCGCGCCAGCATGCCAGTCCGTCTAATTTCGGCGGCACAACACCAGCAAGCCGTGGATCTAGCATCCGGATGCCGCGTTTTTTCAAAAGGTGCGCTCTTTGAGAACTCCCGTGGGCTAGACGATAACGTCAACACGGAGTATGACAACTTGAATTATTCGTGGTAGGCGATTACTGATCCGAACCCCATGCTGGCCGCAGGATGTTCAAGTTTCCGCAGATGGACTTTGAAATGGCTATATGGGAGATGACATCACTGCTGATCGCTCCCAAGAAAGTTTTTAAATCCATCTACTACCATGTGAGCATAGTCTTGATCTCTGGTCTTGCTATAGTGCAGGCGTGCTAATTATATATGTCATTGTAGAAACGTAGGTACCTATAAACCCAGCAGTCACAACCCGGTTGATGAGGAGACAATGGAAGAAGTGCGTACTTTCACAGCGATAAGCTCATAATAACCCGTCGCTTTATCTTCACAGAAACTAAGAATACCTGGCATCGACCTGATCCCTCTTTCACCTATCTACTGTCCTTCTTCTTGCTCCTCACAGCTCTCGCGTGGGGTCTCGCATATGCACCGTCTTTCGGGGCTATTGTCCGCTTGTCTCTACTTTTCATTTTTCTCCATTTCATCGGATCATCGCTGCTGGTGTCGACAATAGGGTATTTTGTCATCGGCCGACTTTTCGGTCCAGATGGAGCGGCAACCTCCCTCTCTGGGTTGCGAGGCGGACGTGGCCGGAGACGTGGTGCAGCACAAGGCTTGTTCGTGCAACCAGGCGAAAAGGATCAATTGGAATTTGGATATTGCTTTGATGTACGTCAGGATGATGCCAAGCAGGCATTTGAGCTGAACTAACCATTACAATTAGGTCTCCAACCGGGCATTCTTCCCTCTCTACCTTCACCTGTATGTTGCTCAGTTCCTTCTCCTGCCGCTTCTTACGCGCAGTCCGAGCAACTTCCTCGCCACGTTCCTTGGGAACACGCTCTATCTTTCTGCCTTGGCCTACTACACATACATTACCTTTTTGGGGTACAATGCCCTTCCGTTCTTGCATAATACTGAGTTACTCTTGCTTCCCATCCTCGCGTTCGCGATCTTGTGGCTTGTGAGTTTGATTGTGGGATGGGGTATTGTGGCGCAAGGAGGCAGCGTGGAAGGGCTCTTCTGGGGTGCCTAACCTCTGGAACCCTACCAATGGTCCGTCGTATTTGATGAACTTTCAATTGTACCTCATTCAAGCAAGGCGTTGGTGTATACGGTGACGTTCTCGATACGGTTCATATTAATGTTCATTTGTACCGTTTTGTCTGCTTTGGGGGATCTGAGCGTAGGGATATACTGCCCTTTCCTATTTATTGTGTTTATTGGAGCGAAAGCCTATCGTATAGTAGCTCTCTACATTTGCATATATAATTTTTTTTCTTGGTTTGCGGGTCTGGATATCCAACCATAGAGAGACCCGCGCTGGTGATTATCTATTGAAATTGTATTGTTCGTTCTGAAACGATCTATTCGGGTATTCTGTGTACAGTCCATATGATATCGTCAGTAGCCGGTTAGCGTTATACCCAAACCAAGTTTCTAACTAGCTGTGAATAAAACCATCCCATAACCCCTCATCAAAGTCTTGGGATCCAAGCCAAGGCTGCTGTCTGTTTCATTTATTTTTTCTTTGGGCCACCTTTCTTCTTCATGTTCAGCTTTGCCTCTATCTCTGCAGCACGCTGCTTGGCTAGCTCTGCCTTCTCTTCTTTTTCAGCTTCCTTCCGTAACCTTTCTGCCTCTCGTCGCTCCCGAATGATAGCTAGACGAGCTAGATCTGCACGAGCCTCCTCTGTTTTACCCTCAGCGTGCAGTTTCAGATAGCGTTCACGTTCCTGTTGAGCCTCAATGGCTTCGCGTTCTCTCCTCGACAGCTGTGACATGTCTTTGTCCGGATCTGAGTCATTTAGTTGCGAGCGAGACTTGGCCGTGTGATTCGGATTTGAGGGCAATTCTTCATCCCCATCACTAACCCTGCCATTTTCTGACTCCGAATCAGACGGTGGCAGATCGCCAGGCTGGACCTGGTTCCGTTTCGCTATAGCAGCTTGCTTCTTGGCTTTGGTTGCTGCTCGGCGCTCCTCACGAGTCATCTCTGGAGCTGCGGGAGAGCTGGATCCAGGTTTGGCGTCTTCCGTTGAGGATTCTTCTTCTGATCCAGACACTTCCTCCTCACCATCCTCCTCTTGTGATGAAGCTGCGGCATCGTCGTCTGGTTCCTGTTTCATTGTCGGGAATTGTTAGGAGTTCGGCTTCTAACATAAATTATGTCCATGACCCTGCCGTGACTTGACGTACTCTCCATAGACTGACGGGATTACCGTGCTTGTCGACTGGTTGAATATCGCGACTAAAGTGTTTCCCACCTGATATTCAAACATGCATCAGCCTAACATTAATCTCGTAGCATATGGTTTGGGAAGAATCCCTGATATTGCACCTACCTCCTCGCGAAGGCTTGGAGAACTTCCCACGGCCACGAGGCGCCATGATGTGAGTGGTCGGAGAGAAAGGGGCCAGCCAGGGTATTAAATACAACGGAAGTACCAGAATCTCTAGGTAATATATCTTAAAGAGATTTCTGTAGTTATACAACTGTCACTGACTTTGAAAGACAGAGCGGGGAGGAGGAGGGGGGAGAGGAGAGAAAGGAACAACGGATTATATGTAAGTGCATACAATTTAATCCCCAGAGGCGCTTCTCAGTGACTATTTCTTTACCGAATGAAACGAGAATACGGTGTCAGTGAGGCAGACCACTCTATGCCAAAAAGAGTTGAATCACAAAGTAAGCAACCAGAGGGCGAGGAAAGCCAGAAGTTAGACAGTTGAGTCACGCAGAGGATTTCTATGGTAGGGTGGGGGATTAAATCAAATGATTTAATAAGTTATGATCCTCAGGCATCAATGTGACCCACACCGAGTGATTCAATCAGCAACGGCCATATTATCTACGAGTCGTCAACTATTATGCACAATTGGTAGTAGTATATTATCAACATATAGACTGTCAAAATTTACAAGTCTGTTACACACACACATGACACTCACCCACACATATCCCATTTTATGGCGTCATTATATTCCCTTACAGATGTTGCGCATTTTCCAACAACCTCACGACCGTTGCCAGGAGAACCCCAGTTTGGCCACTCTCGCTGCAAACAAGGTCACTGCACCAGCAACAACTGCACTGCCCATGAACATCTGAGCATACAAATACTGCCCATCATTTAGTTGGATCAATGCCCCCGCGATCGGAGAGCCGATGAGAGCAGCGACAGCCACCACGCTGAGCACCATTCCCATCCTCACGCCGGTCTTTTTCAGGTCTGTTGTGAGGGTACTGAGAGTTGCAGGGAATAGAGATTGGATACCAGCCGCAGCGAGACCATAAAAAGCGCTAAAGGCGTACATCCCTTTCGGGCTGTCCACGGCAGCCCAACAGTATGCAACCACACCGGTAGCTAGACTACAGGGGATTAGCAGGTTCAATGGCCCGCTATACCAGTCAGCCATGAGGTTCGGAATCAGTCGACCTAGAAGCCCCACACCATTCATGACCAGGAGTACATCGATTGAAGTTGACTGAGAGACATTGATGACATTGCGGGCAAAGCTACCAATATAGAAGAAGCCGATATAGATGCCCCAGAAGTTGAGGAACATGCCAATGGCAAATAACGCATAGGAAGGCTCCTTGAATGCAGCCCATTCAACGAGCGGACCGCTTTGGCGCGGTGGTAGCCTTTGCTTCAGAAAGAGCAAGCAGGGCGTTAGTGTGCCCAAAGAAATAAAGCCGAGGATTCGCATGGTCCATCCATATCCGATCTGAGGCAGCAGACGCATGACGACGGCGGGAAACACCAAGCCCCCGGTTGCCGATCCGGAGGCCACAATACCCATGGCAATCGAGCGCCTTTTGGTGAAATACGTAGGCACCAGGGCAATGGTAGGGCAAAACATGAGTCCACAGCCAATTCCTTGCCCGACGCCTTGGGCCAAGAACAACTGCCAGTACTTGGTTGACAAGGATGTCATAAAAATGCAAAACAACTCCAGCACCGCTCCCAACACCAAGGTGACCTTGAAGTATCCGGCGTCGGTTGCACGACCAGAGAAAGTCCCAATAAAAAAAAGCAAGAATATTTGAATACTTCCTACCCAGGAGATGTCAGATGGAGGATGCCCTAGTGTTTCAGTATAGTAGGTCTGGAAAACGCCAAAGCTATTAATGTAGCCCCAAGTGTTGAAAATGACAAAGTGACCCAAGGCGACTTGAGACCAGGCCAGGAAGCCGCCATCAGGCGGAGGCCCAAGTTCTCTGTTCGATCCTCTGGTGCGGACCAGTGACAACGTTTTAGAGGCCAACGCGCCGGCATTACTGATGTTTGTGGGTGTCTTGGAGAGCTCTTTCGTCCGGCAGTGATCCACGTTTGATTCTCTGTCGCCGGGAGCCTCTCCAACGCCGCTTGCAGTCTCATCTCGGTGTACGTCGTCTTCTTTCTCGTTTATCATGCGCTGAGAATAGCTAGTGCCACTGGGTATTCTGTCCGACATATTTGCTAGGTGGCAGAGAGTGAATTAACAACGTGTAGACTTGTGGTCGCCAGGTGTTAAATACGTTTCTGGGCTATTGAGTAATTGAGCTGTTCTTCCACCAGGGAAGCCTTGCCATGGATCGAATTCTGTACAGACCAATACCCGAATTTGTGTACATAGGGTTTGAAAGCAGATCTACGGACAGCCTAGAGAAATTTTGTGACAAAGTTGACGGAAGAGGGCCGTGTTGTCCTGCGCGGCTTGTTCGCCGAAGCCATTGGAACCACGACCCAGAATAGGGCTCATGACCAGTGGAGAAATCTCCCTCTTGTACTATTTCTTTTTCCGGGTCAAAGCAACTACTACTCCGTAAGCGCTCTATGGAACCTGGGGGGAGGGGCTGATTAATAAGAGGGAGGCGGGAAAGAACTGGATGAATAGAACCGACTTCGCACAGAAGTCCGAGGAGCAGTCATTGTGATTCCCTGGGTTAGGGTGCCGACCGAGGGGCGAAAAAGGCGACGATCAGTGGATTTAATTCATTAAATGAAAACTTCCAAAGAGCAGGCGGCGTTGGCCCCAGATTTGTACTCTGTACGTACTTCGTACATACGCTTTTCGACCCCACAATTTGCTAGATACTTACATGACTATGGTACTAGTACGGAGTAGTTACTAGTTAGTAATAACATACATACTTATTTAAGTATAATGGAAGAGTATCCTCACTGGCTTGCGCACTTCCACCCAAAAAGTCCAACTACTACCACTTACGGTATCTCGGTAGGGCTTTATCCCTGAATCTAGCAGAGCATTAAGATTCTGTCCTTATATAACTCTCGTCTCTGGTCTATCTAGTCTCTAACACATTATGAAACAGCGGCCGAGCAAATCCATCTATGACATATTATAAAAGGACAGTGAAAAAAAGCAAAGGGAGGCAATCAAACTCTGCGACTAACCGACGAAGGGAGGAAAAGAGAATTGAAAAAGCGGGGGTGGGGAAAAAAAGACAACTCCACCCTAGCCAGGTAGTGCTACAACTTCGCTTAACGGACGTTCTTCCTAAATAACGACAAATGCCAAACCCCATCATGACGCCTCTAACAAATGGCCACTGCCAAAGGTACCCGTCTCCTCTACGCCTCTAGAATAATATGATTTATAGAATGACAACCATCTACCGCCGATGCTCTGTCATGGAAAGCTGGCACTCATGTCGGAGCCTAGGTCGTACAAAGGTCACAGAGGCCAAAGGAGAAAGCTTGCCGATATCAGTAGTCTTGAGTGGAGCTACTGTTGAGCATCGTAACAGTCTCAATCACGTCGGCTGGCTCCAACAGATGCCAACTTGCAGAAGTCTGTTTCGAACTAGCACCGACGGTTACGGAATAGACATGGTCTTGTGGGAGGTCAAACTTTTGAAGGGCTCGAAACATATCTGTGACAGATCAGCCATCATCGAATGATGTCAACTAGCCGCGAAGAGCCAGACTAGACATACCTTCATCAGTAAAGTCGTCCCCTGAGCAAAAGATGAATTCAGGAGCCTGTCCAGGGCCAGTCCCGTATTCGTTGACTAGTCGGCTTGCGATGAACCCTTTGTTGACAAACGTCGGACGAACCTCCAAATTGGCCTTTCCTGCCATGACTTCCACGTCCCATCTTTTACCTACAGTCTCCTCTAGATGTTTTCGACACTCACGAGCCTGGAACGCACCATACTCAGGGTCTGCACGCCGATAATGCCATGTCAAAGCAACCCGCTTCCTCTCAATGAATGAACCTTGAGTTCGCTCGGTGTAGTGCTGGAATACCTCCATAACCTCCTTCTGCCATCCCATGTTCGATCGTTCGGCCAGATTCTCCCAGTCGTCCGAGCGTGGCTTCCGGATGAAGCAACCATGCTCGGCACTCAATCCTAATTCAGGAATGTGACCCATCCATTCATCGAGAAAGGCTTGATCGCGCCCACTGATGATCCATACTGCATTACGGGAGTCTGCGGCTAGGGTTTTGATAGTCCGCAAGACACGGTCGGATGGTATAGCGGCCTGTGGATCTTTGACGATTGGGGTAAGTGTGCCATCATAGTCGAACATGAAAAGCCTCTTCCGTGCATTATGATACTGCTTTAATAGCTTGGCTCGATCGAGGGCGGGAGTCGCCACAGATTGGTCAAACGAAGAAAGATTGGTCAACAAACGCGAGAGATATTGTGTGGACCAAGCCGAGACTGTATTTGTTGTAACATGCTTGTAGAGTTTCTGATGGCTTGCCTTTCGATCATCAGAGGACATCGTCAAGGCCTGATTGATGGCTCCAGCTACACCTGCCGTGTCCCACGGATTGATATGGATCGCACTTGAGAGGGTCCCAGCAGTTCCTGAGAACTCGGAGAGGATCAAAGGACCGTAACTTTGCTGTTGGCAGATGATATACTCCAAACTAGTCGTGTTCATGCCATCTCGAACAGTGGTAATCAGACCGACATCAGCCACGCGCAGCAAGGCAAAATACTCATGCTGGGAGAGGTATTGCGGGTAATACTTGACGGGTGAGAAGCTCAAAGACCCAAAGCGGCCGTTTATGGTCGAAACAAGATTGGATATCTGACTTGCAATTTTGTTCTCCTCTTTTTCCTCTTCGACACTGGTCGGACTGGTGACCTGGATAAGCACCACCTTGTCGCGCCATTCAGGGTACCGCTCCAGGAACACTTCGAACGATTGCAACTTCTGAGCCACACCACGGACACTGTCCAACCGATCACGGCCGACAATGATCTTCTTCCCGGCGTAAAGCTTGCGTATCCCCGTCACAGCGTTCTCGATCTCAGAGGAACCGAAGGCAATATTCTGGATTGCCATGGCATCGATACCAATAGGGAAGACGTCCACGGCCACGTGGGCACCATACGCATCAACTCCGGCGGAGTTGGAGTCAAATCCGAGCACCCTAGTGCAGCAGGATGAAAAATGACGGGAATACGAGAAAGTCTGAAATCCAATCATGTTCGCACCCAATACTCCGGTAAGCACCTCCTTTCGCTTAGCTAGACAGCGCATAAACTCGCTACTGGGAAATGGGGCATGTAGGAAGAAGCCAATGTAAATGTTTGGGATCCGCTGCCTCAACATACTGGGCAAAAGGAAAAGATGGTAGTCATGGATCCAAACAATATCGCCTTCCTGATATTCTTTCAGAATCCGGTCTGCAAATAGCCGATTCATTCGTACGTAATCCGCCCACCAGTTGCGTTCGGATCGGCCATCTGTGGGGCCATGTTGCTTGTAGTGCAGGAGAGGGTACAGCTCCCTTTCTGCATATCGCCTCCATCTGCCTTGATCCTCCAAGGAGATTGTATCCTGGGGGATTTCTGTCTCAGCCGACAGCCACACGGGGACGATTTTACCGTACCGCCCGGAGCTTAACTGCGCATCTAGTCGACTTCTATCGTCCTGGCTGACTGCGAGACCATCTAGGAGAGGATGGCTAGGTGGCCGTTGATTGGCGTCCACAGGTATAGGTGCTGCTGCCTTATTGAGGGGTTTTGCTGTACCATTTGCCGCAGCTGGCAGCTTTGCACTCGTGTTTATGGGGATTTGCTGCAAAGGCACCGTGTCCTCCGGGACTGGTTCTACTTCGCCGGTCCAACCAACGAGTGTATGAGACCAATTAGTCTCCTCGGAACCTAGATATGCCAAAGAATCGAATAGTGCCGAGGTTCCCGGACGGGGTTTGAGCTCCTATTAACTAATTAATCTATCTATGTCAAGGACTCTGCTAAGGCCATAAGATGGGAAATGAGGGTACAAATGAATAGACAAACGGGGCATACACACCCAAGACTCCCGCCGATAGTAAACTTTGTATGGGATACAGAAGGCGGCGCTAATGATTCGTCCAGAGAGACGCAAGCCTGGGTGTTGTTGACGTAGATCTGCCTCCAGCGCTTTGGGCGTCTCCCTCAGACTCAAACGACGCAAGAGTTCAATTCTCGATCTCGCATCCTTGGCAGCCTGAGCAGGAGTGGTAGGGGTAGTATTTGACGACTCTGAAGACATCTTTTCGCTAGGAATTGCAGAGAAGTACGAAGGCGCATCCGTAATTAAAGATTGCATTTTCTCACCACCCGGAATAGGGGTGGCAGTTGAGGCCTTGGTGTAAGCCTCTTCACCTAGAACTTTGACGCCCGGGCCAACTAGAACCGGGTCAGGCTGGTCGCGGGGTATATTTGCAGGGGTCGTCCTTTGTTCGGAGGACATTCTCAAATATAGATAGAACAAGTAATAAGGACGATGCAAGGGGGAGAGGCGAATGACAGCGCGGCGAGGATCTAATCAGCTATCGATCTGAAGTTTCCAAGACTAGTCAGAGAAACGACATTGTCTTCGAGCTTCTGTGTACGAGATCGATGATCAACAACAGGGGGGTGGGCAATAATTGTAGGACTTTTCGAGTCGCAGGTACCTCGGAGAAATGGAATGGGAGAGATAGATAAAGCTAGTTTGGTGGGGGGGGGGGAAACCGCGAACTATGCCCTGGACGGCAAACTGGGAATCATTCCATGAACTGGGGGCTGTGGGAGAGTTAGAACACCGTAAATAAGAGATTGTTGTTGGAGTAATGGTGAACTGGGTTGCTTTCTCTCTTTCTCTTTTTTTATTCCTCAATAAGAGTGAAAGCGTGAGGGAAGGGAAGACGGGGTGGGGAGAGGGAGAGAGAAAACGGGGTCACTGACGGAGAGGGGCGGACGGTTTAGAAGTCACAGGCGGTGAAGACCTGAAGAACGTGGATTCAGTCGCTTCGCTCGGTTGTTGGCTGCTTAATATATGCAAGCAATAGGGAGAGCTGGATTGTTCACGAGCCAGAGAAGAGAGATATGAGGGATATAAGGTAGAACAGGAGAGAAGGAGATAGAGAGAGAGGGAAGATCAAAAGCAAGAACGGTGATGGGCCACACACCCACCCCCCAAAACGGACTGTTCCAGGCCGGTGACTCGGAAGGAAAAAAAAAAAGAAAACATATACTTTACTTTACTTACCTTAATTGTCTTAATTAGTTCGGAAACAACTATAGTAGTATGGACTATAAGTACCCAACCAGACATAGCCTATAGAGTATGTAGTCCCATAATGATGAATTAATTGTCAATTCAAATAACCGGTTTCAACGTACCCCACGATACTCGAGTGGATGATGCGATCCATGAAATTCTCATTATCAGTCCTTTCCCCGCCAACCGTGAGTTCATCACACATGTACGTCATTACCCGAACGCTTGAGATCAATGTCCTTCTTCTTCCTTTTGTCTTTCTTTCTTTCTCCCTTTTTTTCCCCTTAGTTCACCCGAAAATAGACAGAGAATGACTACAGAATGATGACCTGCCATTGGGGCACGAAGATGAATCGGATTGTGCCTTCTCCGGGTTGGTTGTTTGGCCCAAGTACAATTGGTAGACCCATCCTCACTAATACTAGAACTAATAATATGGATACACAGTATGCGTTGTTAGTACGTATACTAGTAATCTCATCGAATCATCGAGACCCGATTATCTAATCAATTGCCTACTCCCGGTGTTAGGGCTGTGTCTGGCACGTGATAAAATCTTTTGTTATCGGGTGCACGGGATCAGTGTGGATGCTACCATCACCAAGTTCTTCGTTTCTTGGTTTTTGTACCATTCATTCATTCGTCTATTCGATCGCTCCTTTATTCTCCTGCTCTTTCATAATAAAAAAATTTTAAAACTTAGAACGCTGCTCTGTCCCGGTATATGCCCCGGGTTCTCGTCAGTCATTCGCAATGCCTCGATTGCCTAGTTACTCGCGCGACCATGCGCTTCTACCTCTCGGCCCGTCTACTCCCCTCTCCTTACCCTGTCCTTCGGCAACCCACGTTTCACTCTTCCCTGTCGATCTTTCGAGCTGTTTCTGGAACTAGGTTCTACTCTAAGGACATGGCTGTATTTAAAAACAGCCTCCCGAGGACTCTCGAAGCCCACCGATCCTCGAATAGGACCGGTCTGGTTCGTAAAGTATTCGATCGGACACCCTCTGGAGACCTCGCCCGCCCTGTAATTCCGGTGGACGAAGATTTGACCTTAAAATTACCAAGGAAACCAGCTTACCCAGAAGCTACAGCTCAGCTTGTTTCATCTGGGCCATCGACACGGACAGCAAGGAGTACTCGTACTATGAAAAAGGATCCCGTCATTACCACCCGAACAATCTTGTGTGACCGGATACGATGGAATGTAAATGCAGAACAAGGCCGATGGGAGCAATCCCCATGGATGGATTACTGGGACGCGGGTCGCGAATGGCCTGACGGCTTCTTGCAGCTAGATGCAGAGATCCGCGCACTTGAGGAATATTTGTTACCAACACCTCCTGAACAGGATAGGGTAAATCATATAGTTACTCAAGTTACAAACATGCTGCGAGATGTTATACCTCATACGCCGCAGGTCATTGGCTCTCGGCGAACCGGGTTTGCGATGAGCCATTCAGACTTGGACTTCATCTTGCCTGTGCCGGATCCGGCCCGATCGATCGACAGGGTCCGAAGGCCGAGTCCTACACGGCCACAGATTCTTAGTCTCCATAGTGATCTATTGTCTCGGGTGGAATGTACCCTTCAGCATTGCTCGTCGTTCAGTGGCCGGATTGAGTTGAACGGTAAATGGAATTCAATTCTGACCGCTGTTCACCATGAGACCGGTATGCGAGTGCAGTTCCACTGTGGTGAAGGCTTGCCCTCCTCTGTTGAGTATATATGCGACTATCATGCTGAATATCCTGCGATTCGGCCGCTATACATGGTCATCCGTCTGATATTGGAGGCGCAAGAGTTGTTTGGTAGCCATAACTCATCCATTGAGCCTGATACTCTTGTGATGCTTCTTGTGGCATTTCTTAAAATGAATCATGGCCGATTCCAAGAGTCAGGGAGCTTGGGCGAACAGCTCCTTGCTGTTTTAAAGGTCTACAGTTCTGAGGTTGATCTACGACATACCTGTGTTTCCGTGGACCCGCCGAGCTTCTTTGATGCAAGTACTGTGAAAGACACAATAAAAAAATACGATGCAGAGGATTTGCCGGCCCACCTCCGCGGCCAGCGTGCACTTGTAAATCGGAAGAAAACGGCTGCTATCAAGCGAAACATACCGGCAGCCTCGAGGCTATGCCTTCAGGATCCCGCCAATTATATGAATGATCTCGGCCACACATGTTGTCGCACTTCTGAACTCCAGGACGTTTTGGCGCGCGCACATTATCGCCTTAGCACATGTCTGGGTGCAAGGGAGCGGCGTAAACATGGTGGTTTGAAAAACAGTCTTCTGGCTTCTGTTCTACAAGCGAATTTCGATGACTTTCGCAAGGTGCGAGCGCAGATAACCACATCTTCCTGTATATGAGAACAGATCAATCACTTGTAATAATAAGCAGTGTATAGTATCGCCTAATTTAATATAGATTAGTGCCATCTTGTCGTATATCTTTGATAAAACTATCATATTTGAACTTTGTTCCCGTTGGCTGTAGGTCAATTAACAGCGATCAATATTTCTAGTATTTGCAACACAAAACAAGATCACTATGAATTGGAAAGCAAAAGATAGACCGAAGATAGAACGCCTGCAATACCGAAGTATCAGGAAGGCAGGTACAAATGTTAAATTAATAGTAGTTATTACGCGAGATAGGGGCAGATTCACACCTTTGGCTGTTTAGAAGTTAGAGAATTACGAGCACAAGAGTAACGTTGAAAGCCACAATCGCCGAGCACATCATGACTAAACATTGCTGCTTCACTAATATGCCTAGAGTCCCACAAAGGGAGGTGGATGAATTAGAGGTACACAGAGGACACGCAGTGCATTAATTACTGCACAATAATCAGCAACCTGCCTTTAATAGTGAAGAAGTCAAAAAGAAAGATAACTTACTAGATTTCCAAGGGTGAAAGTTGGTCAAGTGTGTACAGCCAGTTTCCACCTTGTTCTTCTTTTTCGAGCCTAGCTCAAGCAGTTAGTACATGGAATTATCGTTTATAATGCAGCAAAAGGTTCAACTAACCAATCATAAGGCCAAAGAATCAAATGTCCTTGAACCTGGTTCAGAAGGTCCTCCGCTCGTTGTTTGTCAATCACTTCATCCAATGCATGGAACTCCCGTTTCGAGCCCAGAGTTGTAGCCCTTCGTCTACGTCGTCGTGATTGGGCCGTGGCATTTCGGTTTAAAGCCTCCGAATAATCAACGACTGGCGGATCTGAAACCTGTTTCTCATGATCTTCTCCGGAAGATCCGTTCTCATCATGTCGCCCATTTTGTAAGTTTCCAGATGCTAGTGCATCTACCGTTCTCAACCCAGTCGTCTTTTCGTCTTTAGATGACAGTGTTTCTTGTTGCTGTGTCATCTTTGGCTGCGTACGGCCGTGATCCTGGGGGTTTGCAGCTTGTCGGAGGTCAATCTTCTCAGTTGATAATTGATCCTTCTGGCCCATCGCCTGCCCTTCCGCGTTTGGGCTGGCTGCTAATACGTTAGACTGGGTTGCGAGGCCGCCTGCAATCAAGCTGGCACCTGTACCAGGTGGGCCAGTTTGCCTAGCATGAGCTGGATGAAATGCCTTAGCACTGTGTTGATTCTGCATTTCAGCAAAACGCTCCCCGTAATCAGCATAGTCCTTATACTCTTTCCAGGTCTTCACCTCGCTGTCAGGCATGCAGCGGAAAACGCTCCGGAACAAATTCGTATTTTTATCGGCAACAGCATACCAAGTGTCTAAGTAAAACACGTCGATCACCGGATCTCTCATGCAATCTTTATCAATGAATACATGTTTCATGTCTGTGCTCAGTGGGTGCGGGTACTTTGTCATGTCGAACTTTTCTTTAGAGGTGGGAACAGCACCATTGCCACTGCTCTCGGTATCATGTCCTGATAAAACTGGGTTACGGGCAGCTGACAGTCCTTCAACAACTGAATCTGGCTCATTAACATTATCTGGCAAATCAAACGATGTTTTCCTTGCTTCTTTGTCGCCATTAGCTTCTTGTGGAGGGCAATGTCTCGGTTGCTGGATGGTGCCCTTACCCTCGCTCGCAATAGGTGAGACCAAGACCTCTGACTTGTCGCCCAAGAGCTGAGAATCACGAGCTTCTCCTAAACCGGCTTGCAGAGCAGCACTGAGATGATCAGGACCATACCCGTCCACATCCTTCTTATGCTCTGGGTTGGCAGTCACTCTTGCATCTGCGGTGAGCTTCCTGTTCGACTTGAGATTAGGATTGTCACCCTGCTCCCAGTCGACGTCATGATTGAAGCTGTGTATATCTTCCGACCGCGAGAGGAATTCGTCTTGTATACGGTGCCGACGCTCGATCATGTCCCTCTCATCCTGTTTTTCAAGCATAAGTGACTCGGGATCGAGTCTCTCATGATCTCCCGGTGACTTGGAGCCCTCCTCAGCAATCTGAATCCTTCGCAATTCTTCTTCTGTCGCCATGGAATGCTCCATGAGCTCATCTACATCAATGCCAAGATGCTCTCGCATTAGGCGCATTCTTAAAGTATGGGGGAACCGTCCGACAAGGTAGGGATGACCATTCATGCTGGACCAGATCATGTCTGTATCACGCACAACAGCTGCTACCTCTGAGTCTCGCGATCCCAGCATAGACCGTTCATTGATGTTTGCAGACCCAATGATTGCAGCGCGGTCATCAACAATCATGCATTTGGCGTGGATGTAAAGCTGCTCAGTGACAAGTTGCTTCTGAGGGCCGATCTTGCCCCAGGCCCGCAGGCTGAAAAATTGAATATAATCTTCAGGTTCAATGCCCAAAGCTCGGAGTCGTCCGAATATAGATGTCTCTCCCCGGCAGATACTACGGTACTGACACATCATGATTAAACGGACGCTTGTCCCACCCTCACTGTCTACCGTATTCTGGAAACCTGGCACCAGTGGAATAACGATAACCGCACGCCATGCCTCTTTGTTCTTCGCAGCCCGAGTTATCCGCTCGACCAGGGCATCGCCTATCAGGTTCTCGATTTTCCTGCCGTCTATCTCACAGGTGCTCACAAAGAATTGGTTCTCGATATAGACGAAATGATCCGATTCTTCGATTAACTTAACATAGGCATTCATGATGCTGTGCTCAGTAATGTCGGACGTACCAGTGGACCATGCGCTGCTCGATCGTAAGATCTGAACTTCACAGGTCCCGTCTAGGCCAAGAGCTTCCAAATCCGCTGCGTCAAAATCAGGCGGAGGAAGTAGAAACGGCGTGGGCCGAGTTGGTTTTCGCTGACGCAAAATATAGTTCCACCGTTGGACAAAATGGCGAGTGAGGTCCCGAGCCGGTTGGCCGACAACATGCATTGATATATCGTGCCAGGGCATTCTGGGGATAACATTTCGATCATACATCTCTTCGTACGGTTTATCTAAATCATAGAAATCCTGAACACGTGGGTTCGAATAGTCTTTGCCAGGCCAAAGCTGGCAGTGGTCGGCATCCTTGGGGCCATCTGAAGTCTCGAATCCTGTTGGTTTGTCATCTATGAGAAGATGTTGTGGCGTATCCCACCTTCCAAAGCAAAGATCGATACCTCCCACAAAAGCCAAGGTATGATCTATTATGCACAGCTTCTCATGATGTGCCCAAAAAAAAGTATTTTGCCGAAATTGATTTGGAGATCTCTGCACAAATATATTGGGATGCAGGTCAAGAAGGGAGAACTTGGAATATTCTGAGTCAATTGGGATGGCAGAGTTGATATTTCGATACATGATGACAAATATCTTGACGCCTTCGCGAGCTTTTCGCTGGAGAAGGCGATCTAAGCGCCACTTCTGACTGATTGCAGCTGGCCGCCGCATATAAAGCTCAGGACTAAGCCACCAGTCATGAATGTATATAACATCTTTAGCCTGGTTGATCGCCCGTGACACCATCCACATGTGATCCCGAGCATCAACCAGCCACTGAGCGAAGCAATGATGGCGTACTGGAGCAAAACTTTCAAACCTATTCGGCCTTGCCCAAGGGGTATTGTTGACCATAAACCGAATAGAATCTTCAAACTGATGAAGTTGGCGCTCGTTTCTGGCCAAGAGCTTGAGTTTCCGCTCTGAATTTTCAAGCCTCAGGGTGTGATGTTGGGGATGCCTAGCCGACTCTTTTGCCGACTTTGCAAGCTCCTTTGGTTTCTGGTTTCGGATGCTGATCTTCTGGGTTTGCAGCTTGAAGAATGAGTCTATCAAGAAAACATCGTAGATATTCATCGCCTCGGGGGAATCGACACAAACGACGTAGCTATGTCTGACTAGGAACCACTTTGGCGAATGACGGTTTTTTACCATAGCAGGAGTCAAGGCCCTCCGGAAATCCAGGCCTTTCGAGGATTGTATGATCAAATACCCCTCTTTGCCATGATAGCTCCCTTCAGCAGCAAGGCGCACACCCAAGGCCGACAACTCCAGGAATTTACACAGACGATTGCTATCAGGTTTAAAGATAAGGAACCGAATCAGCTTTTGTAAATAAGATTCGAGTTTTTTTCTTTGTCTCTCCGGATAACTCTCTTTCTTGCTCGGTCCTGCATCCGCGGCGCCTAAGGCTCCAGCAGCATTTTCTGTATCGGGGTTCGTTACAGTCGACTGTCGCCGGGATATATTACCGGACGATCGCCGCCGTGACTGCTGCCTCTTCCCGGCTCTCTCATTGCCACTTGTCGCCTCGGCTGCGGTTTCATAGCCGCCGTCATCTTCTTCGTCCTCCATGTCGCTTTCTAAGCCCCGAACACCTCGAAGATAAGGAAATGCACTTCGAGGGAAACGTGGAAGATTCTGTGCACCTTCAGTATTTCGCAGTTGGATATACTTTTGCGTTCCAAAGTGTAATTTATACTTCAGATGAAGATTTGCGAAATCTCTCAGCGTTCGATGAATAATCCACTTCATCCGGGTCATACCGCTTCCATACTCGAGTTCAATCCTAAAAACAAGGTGGCGATCTCCGGAATGAGAATCGATCCTACTATCCGTTACTCGAACCTTGAGCTGCTCAAGGAGAATCGGAATACGTTTGCTGCCGTGCTCATCACGTTGAAACATGCTAGCAAGAATTAGGGCGGCCGGTACCCCCGAGGTCAGCTCGGCTAGCAGTTCGGCCGACTTCGCATGGTCAACTGTGTTGTCGGTCTTACGTCGCTGTCCAATCAGCTTCAATCCAGCCTTGATTTGCCGCCATCTTTGAGCGCTGAGGCTAGAGCCACGTTCGGCTCGATGGCGCCTCCAGGGCGCGCCAGGATTCTCGACGTTTTCCGACGGTCCTGTCATGCCAGTGAACCGCCTCAGATTGCTAGGGCGTCTCTCATCCTGATTCGGTTGTGAGTCAATCTGCCGCCCCCCGTAATTGAGTGCGCGAGTGTTAGCAAGCCAGGTGCTTCTCCGCCGCCAAGCGTTATCGCGATTAAGGCGATCCCGGCCCTCATCCTCTGACACTCCCTCACGTTGCTGCGCGTAGTCTCCAGTATTTCGTCGTGGAAAGAAGTTTGTGCGATAGTTTTCAAAGGGGGCAAATGAGCTAGGCAGGTGAAAGGAGGGCCGACCCGAGGCTTTCGGTGTGTTCGGTTCTGTTTGGGGTGTAGCATCGTTTTCTTGTTGACGACGCAGCTGCTGCTTCTTCTTCTTCTTCTTCTTCCTCTTCTGCTGCTGCTGCTGCTGCTGCTGCTGACCTTGTTGTTCTCCAGCGCTCTCTTCAGCATCGGCATCAATATCGCTCCCTTCCTCTTCTAGCGTGTTGGGGAAACGGAACTCCCCCCTTTCCGAGCCTGGGGTGGTGAGATCATGGTTAGCGTGTCTAGAATCCCCAATAGTGGCAGCACTAGCTGAGCGGGAATGAGAGGCGAACGAAGGGGAGGCAGCAAATGCCTTGAGCTTGCCGAAGATCGATTGCTTGCCCTTCAGGTCCGCATCAACATCATCCCCTGCTACGGAAGAAGGTCTTGATCGGGCAGATTCAGCGGGAGGATCGTTTTCGGTGGCTTCACCGGGAAATTGAACACTTGGTCGCCGCGATGATAGCCCATGGAGGGATGCTTGTGATTTTTGGCTCATGACCTTCTGCTGGTTGTCGAGCGAATCGTTCGGCCGTCGAGGGTTCAAAGACGTTGATTTAACCCCGGAAAAGCCATCCCATTTTTCCCATGAGCCGCCGGTCTCCCCAATATGTGGTTTTCCGCCATTTTCATCGGTAATAGTATTCGCTCTCCACTGATTTGCCTCGGCAGCAGCCTCTGCCTTTTCCCGATTGTCTGAAGGCGAATACTCAGTGCCAGTGGTACGAGTTGGAGAAGGGAAAGGCGAGGACAGTTTTGGGCCATTGGATAGAGCAAGTGGCTCTGGCTTTCCGGTGGTGAGCAGATCAGAGGAGTTTTCAGGAACCCTCATTTCTGAGGGAGGAACCGTAGAGTCGGTCATAGTGCGTACTAAGGACAAGGCATTGTTAGTTCACTACGGGAGGAGTCAGGGGCAATACAATAAGCCTACATAAGGATAAGGATCAATATGATCCTGTCAAGATTGATCATGGAAACCTCACAATGAAGTCATTCTAATGCTGTTCGAATGCGTGATTTATATTGAACAATAAGCCTAGGGGGCAACTGTCAAGCCGGGGCGTTAGAACCCAAAAGGAGCGTTGGTGTTAGTTTACGACACAAATAAGTAGTCCCGAGCCGCAGTGGAGTCCGACCCATAATTCATCCCAATCAGAAAGGGACCCGCTTTAGCGGTGGAAACCTGGGAAGGAGAGAAAGAAAGTCTGGATGTAAAAGGAGCTGTTGATCTTTGGTTATAAGTAAATTTTGATCATTTCTGAAGAATTTTGTTCTTTGATTTCTAGAACATATATGACTTAAGAAGAAGAAGAAGAAGAAGAAGAAGAAGAAGAAGAAGAAGAAGAAGAAGAAGAGGCCTCTGACTGCACCCACAATCCGTGAGCCGGTGGTTGAAAAGTAAGAGAAGCTCAAGAAGAGGTAAACTTTGATAACTGGACTCCGTATGTTAACAGCACTGAAAGACTGTTTGGGTTAAACTAGCAGGACACCTTGTGGCTGGTGAAGAGAAACAGCCACTGGCTGTGCTCCATTTTCTACCGAGGTACGGAATATGATTACAGTTCTTGGCTTTGAACTCCGCAGCTTAATGATATAAGGGAAGGCTAAGGTCACTTCGCCTGTTGCTCATCGAACCTTGGGACTCAACTTCGTGTTATTCCTCTTCCTTTTCAACTCACCTTTACAGTTGTAAAAAAAAAAAAAAAGAAAAAATAGAAATAAAGAACAGGAATAGAGAGAGAGCGAAATATGACAGACCCTCTCAAACCTTTGGATGCCGCACCCCGCATAATCCCATCACCCGTATCGCAAAAGACGTATCCAGTCGCAGGGATACTTACTACAGTATTTGGTCTTAATGAGTTACCTGCCCAAGCTTCAGAGGTTGCGTGCCTCTGGCTGCTGCACCCCCGACTAGCGACTCAGGAACGGATGGCGGGAATTGCTACAGCAGCTATCACGGACTGGAATAACCGAATAAAGACCAGCCCTGCCAATAATAGCCAGTCTGTTAAAGGCCTCATCGCTGTCGCATTTGATCAGCGAAACCACGGCACAAGGCTAGTTGATCCCATCGGAAATGAGGCATGGAAACAGGGCAACCCTCATCATGCGCAGGACATGTTTTCCATCTTTCGTGAGTGCCCCGCATTTTCAGAATGAAGGTTCCCACATCTGATTTATTTGGAATTTAAGAGGGCACTGCGCGGGATGTTTCCCTTTTGATTGATTATCTCCCATCTTTCGTGTTCCCTCACTCTGAGCACAAGATCACCAAAAACCTCGTACTTGGTGTTTCCCTAGGTGGGCATGCAGCGTGGAGCTGTATTCTACACGAGCCACGTATTACTGCCGGCGTGATTATCATTGGTTGTCCCGACTATGTGAATCTCATGGCCGATCGTGCGAGACTGTCGAAACTCCCAGCATGGACAAGCAGTGACCCGCCGGGCTCCCAGTTCTTGGGTTCTGAAGCGTTTCCTGCGTCTCTCCTAGACACCGTCCGTAATTATGACCCGGCCAGTCTGTTCTTGAGCTATATGGACAAGAAGAAGAGTGTTGAGCCTCTACGGAACCGTACCTTGCCGGAGCCGGATGAGAAAGAGAAGCAGGCTCTACAGCCGCTGTTGGCCCGCTGCCTAGCAGGCAAAAGGATACTTAATCTTTCTGGCGGTGTGGATAAACTGGTTCCATACCATCGAGGAGAGGCCTTCTTAACTTGGCTGAAAGAAGCAGTTTCCCCCAACGGCTGGTTTTCCAAGGGTGCGGTGACTCTAGAAGATGTTATTGACGAGAGCGCGGCGCATGAGGTGACGCCCAAGATGGTTGACGAAGCAGTGCGGTTCATTAGTGATACTCTCGCTGCCAATGACGAGGATTTAAAGAAGTCTGGATTTATTCGTGAATCCAGAATATAATTGGATTATAGAGCGGTTTAAGTGCACAATGATAGACTGTGTGATCCTGATCGATACCATCTGATATCAGCAACCCCCATACTAACGTGCGCCCGAACCTATGTGCCTAAAGAGAAGCGGCCTTGCCGCCCACGGACGTTGTTCCACATGAGTATGGTATGTAGATATAACAGTAGATGAGTGTAAAAGAGTAATTCCAAGAGGTGCTACCTGGTTTAGACGCGTTGCAGCAACTATCCAGCCAACCAGGGAAGGGCGTATCTCTGAAATTCAGGTAAGGTTCGGCTTCTATCTTACAGCGATTGTTGCCAAGGGTCGTATTGCCTGGGACGGCTTTAGGTTTAGAAAAAGCGAAAAGAAATCCTCCTTTATGGTATTTTGTGAGATAGTGAGATCGTAAGGGTGTCTGGAGGCTATGCTATGCTCATCACAAACAAAAACCCTTGGTTTTGTAAATACACGGATCCCTGTGCCCGATCCGCGGCCCCCATGTTCGAGTCCTTATTCCTTTCGATAGAAATCGAGCCTCAATTACGCCGACCATAGCTAGCGCAGCACCTTGGCCTTCTCCAGGTAGCAAAGTAATCCACATTTTAGGCAACCAACTCAACGACACCACCGGCTTCCTTGATCTTCCGCTCAGCATCCCGACTGAAATACCTGGCACGGACGACGATGGGGATCTCGGGGATGCGGCCCTTGCCGAGAACCTTGGAGTAGCCAAGAGGGAGGAGGTCGATAACGGGAGCAGTGTCGGTCTTCTGGCCGCTCACGTAGGCGTCACGCTGTTCAGCGGGAACGAGGGACCACAGCTAAACCAAGAGTTCACCAATCAGTTACATATTCATCACAGCCATGGTAAATTTCCTGCTTCCTTCATTATTGCCAATTGATCCAATTTTTTCTTGCTCAAAGCGTCCTTTGTTTTTCATGCCACATATGCACTTCACACAAGCCGATCCTCGTCTTTATCTCCGTCCATCGTTGTCTACGGCGATGTTCGCAACTCCACGTACCTTGTCGAGGTTGATCACGGGCTTCCAGAACTGCTGGTTGGTCTTGTGGAAGTACCTCATACCAACCTTACCGAAATAACCGGGGTGGTACTTGTCGAGGTTAGTACGGTGGTGGTGCTGACCACCGGCCATACCACGACCACCGGGGTGCTTGCGGTGCTTGCCGATACGACCGTAGCCGGCGGATACATGACCGCGGCTATAAGAGAGAGAAATGCAAGTCAGCTTCGTCTTGTCCCATTCTTTGATAATTTCGATATAGGAGCCGGGATTAGCCTGTCGCATTTCACCACGACAAACAAGAACGTTCGACCATCCTAAGCGATAAAAGAAAGAGCTTTTCGACTCACGATTTCCTTGTCTTCGAGAAACGGGTAGGCATCTTGTCGACGGTGGTGTACTCGACAAGACCGGTCTGAGTGTTTGGCGATGGGGGATGCGATCGTGTGTGCTGGTCGCTCAGATGTTGAAATCAAGGCCTGGAGGCGGCGGCTCTAGATTGTGCGCTAACTTCGCTTGCCCTAAGTAGGGTCAACCCTCCCCGTCTTGGCATTAACCACGTGATTCGCATCGTTTTGTATCTAGTACTCGAAAAGATGAAAGACCAATAATTTCTTAGAAGCCTTCGTATTAAGCATGTGTAAATTAATTTTTATTATGCTTGATTGGTCCGTTGTGCCACAAAGAACTTCGAAAGACTACCTACTGTTGCTCTAGCTGGCCGCAGAGTGGAACTGCTCGCCATGCTCTGTTTTATCCAAGCGGGCAGTTTCCCTTGTATAGCGGGTTTATCGTAACGTCTATCCATCAAAACGATGGCAGCATAATCATTACGATGTCTAATAGCTCTCCCAATACACTGATTGACTGCCCGCATGCAGGAGTTCTCATAGAAATCCTTTCCCGCAGCTTTTGCGGCCAACTGCCGGTTTGCCTCGGAGCCCGAGTTCTCCTTGTAGGCTTTTTGTTCAACATACTGGATCTTTGCTTGCCAAACCGCACTGCGTATATTTGGAAAGGGCAAGCCAACAATCAACACACCTCTTCCCAACCTGTCAGAAAAGTTGATACCCTCTGACAACTTCCCACCTACCACGGAAAGAAGTAAGGCCCCTCGTCCTGACCCAACAATACTTGCATATTCTTGCAAAAGCCCCTCAATGCTCATAGTCATATCTCGTGACTCATGCAGAATAGTCTTTTTCTGCTCAATCACGTCATAAACAGTACGATTCTTCTCTCCTGCAAGGGGTCTTTTCCATATGCTCAACACTCGACTTAGATAGTCATAACTTGGGAAAAAGGCAACAACACCATCTGGAATAACCTGGCACAGAGCAGCCATAGTTCGTCCCAGGTCAACTACCTGTGCACATGCATAGATTAGATCGTGGAAATAGAAGGGTTACCCAAGCTAAGAATCCATACCATCCGTTCTGAATCCCGTGTATCAAAGGTGAAGTCGAATTCTGTACCTGTAATCCCTTTACCTAGGACTTGTGCGATTAAATTCTCTGGGGGAATGACATGACCATAACTAAAGATGTCCAGGCGACTCGACGGCACGTACGGGAACAAATGGTTTATGTAGTCCGTCATCTGTATGTCCTTGTCAACTAATGAGAAAAGGGCGTGCTAGTTAGAAACTAACATACAGGTGACATAGTTCCACCAGCTAATATAACAGCCCTTGCATCATCAACAATTTCGCGAAATTGATTCATTGGGTCGAGGAGCATATATTTTAACTGAATATCACCCTGGGCCTTTATATAGAACAGTTTACCTTCTGCTGAGAGGTTCATCAATGGTAGGAGAAAGCTCTGTATATGGAATAAGACCGGTGTTGAAGGCTTTCTGTCTGCTTGACGGTCTGCTTGCTCTCGGGAGAATTCGGCATAACCATCAACCTTCCTCGCTAGCTTACTCTCATGTAAATATCGACATAACTTGTAAGGGTTGATCTGGTCGACGCCTTTCCCAGACATGAGATCTGATGGCTGAACAGGACCTTCGGGAGCTTGACTTCTTTCGAGAATTGTTTTGAGGTGGTCAGTGATCGAGGTGACAAGTCGGATAACCTGTGCGATATAGTTTCGGTTCTTTCCTTTCAGTCGAGTTTTAAACTTTCGTGCGTATGTTGTCAACTGGAATATAGAGGTTTGCAGCTCCGAGAGTGTGATTGTTACCGAATGAATGTTGGATATAGCGTCCATCAAATTATGAGCCTCGTCAATAACAACGACATGACCCTTTATGGATAGACCAAGAGCGTCTCTAGCTGACCGCTGAAGTAACAAGGGATACGGAAGCGTCACGATCTTTCAAGTATTAGCAACGGGTGTCCAGCATACAGGTTCTGTGAGCAACCCACCTCACTATGCTTGGTGACTGAGCGGGACGCGTAGTAGGGACATATTCCAATATTCTTCCCTAATTTCCCTATATCCTCGATATCCTTAACTGTGGCTAGTACGTGATCCCGAAACTGTAAAACCTGCGCCTCATTCTCATTTGACGGTAGGAACGGGCATTTCTGTTCTGCAGTAACACCTGGCTGCTGCATATCTAAGCAGCGTTCACTGATTGCTGTTACATTATCCAAGGAAGACACTCGAGGGTTTATGCACAAATTTTTCCGAGACCCGAGGGATAAGTACCTCACACCTTCCTGGAGTCCATCTGGGTCCGCCAGTCCTTCACAAAAGTCCTTCGGTATGCTCGAAGGTATATTGACTCTTCGTAATTCGCTTGCAAATTGTGTTAATTGGGAGTGTGTCCTCGAGCAGTAAAATATCTTGATATCTTCATCCCCATAATCTTCGTCTTGTCTGGAATGTGCCGAGGATTTGTGTTGGAAACGTTTCAATAACTCTAGCGTGCCAGTGGAAAGGCCACTTGAATAATCAGTCTGTTTCTGTGAGGAACTCTTCTCTTCGCCTTCGCTGTCGTACTCATCCAATGCGAAATTATCCTCGGTCTGTGCATCTGAAGCCCTAGAAGGCACATCGAGCTTCTAAGCCGGCATTTCAGCAAGGAATTTGCCTCCTCAAGAAACTGATAGCTACCATACCTGTCGTTTGCGCGGTCCGCTCGAGTTCTCCAAAGCAACTTTTTGCTTCTCTTCGTTACTTCTTGCTTTTGCCAATCGTACCTCAAGTTCTTTCCTTTTTTCCGAAATAGCGCGACTGGATTCCCGTTTTGCATACTCCAGCATCCATTCCGGTTCACTGTCATCACCTGTGAGATTATGTATTAGACCAGATCCCTGTAATGCCTAAATGATAGGCTAACATGTAGTGTTGTTGACAGTTTCCTGGAAAACTTTGCGTTGATGGTCTCGTAGCCAAGTCAAAGAGCCGCATATTATGCTCAAAGATTTTCCCTGGTGCAGACAAGTCTCAGTAATTGAACAAGTGCTCATTGTCAGCATGATATTTAGTCTTTCGCTAATCTACATTTGGTTACTTCTACAACGGCAGATATCCACCAAGAATGGAAGTAGAATCAACAACTAGTCCAAAGTTTAACTCACAGTGCCTATATCACCAGGGGCGTCAGAAGAGCCTCAATTCAAAACGAAAGGCCAACTTACCAGTAGGGGACTCAAAGACAGCGACTTTACCATTTTCGATACAAGAGTACAAGGCCCGCATGAACTGGAGCTGAATGTCATATGGCGAATAAGGATGGTGGAACTCTTCTGCCTGGAGTTCCATGATTCTTGTAGGAGACAGCGGTCACACGTTCAACAGGTATTACGGAGTAGTACATCAGAGGCTCAAGCTCAGTATGGGTCCAATGTGCTAGCCGAAGAGGAGCAGGGGCAAAGGGAAACGAAAAGGAAAGGGAAACCGATATTAAAAAAAAAAAAAAAAAAAAAAAAAAAAAAAAAAAAAAAAAAAAAAAAAAAAAAAAAAAAAAAGAGAGAGAGAAAGAAAAGAAAGGGGGGCGGGGAAGATGATACTACTACGTAGTAGAAAGCCTGGGCAATAAAAAGAGGTGAAAATGGGGGCGGTAAGATAAGTATCTTTCATACTTCGTGCTGTCTGCGACTCCGGAGTACTAGGCACTCTGTGTCCACTGTCCATAGTAGACTCCATAGCACACACATACAGGTCACACACCTACTTTACTCCGTATCTATCCATGATAACACCAGTTCATAATAATATCGAGACCTAAAGACGCACAAGGAAGACTACGGAGTACGTCCTCCGTATGTTTTCAACATGAGGCTGGGAAGAGCGGAAGAGCGGAAGGGCTGTTATTGCGGTCTCTGAAGTTGCTTCCAAAGAAGCAACGAATACTACAGAGCACGAATCTTCAATACTAGTAGGCAATCATATGCCAAGAAGTGCCAAGTTTTCTTTTAAGATAAAACAAAAATATACTCTGTACTCTGTATGAATTATTTAACACAGGAGAATTTGCCCATTATGTACCCATCTCTATCTAAAAGATGATTATGTGCTCCATACTGGTCTATCGTTCAGTAGCAGTAATAATTTTGTTTCTTACTTGCCGTTCTAGGGTGACAAGGGCACATGGTAGGCTTGGTTCTATGCATGTATGTACTTTACACAGGTACCAAACTGCCAGTACCAGGTAAGCTGACATTTCCCTCTACAGAGTACCATAGAGGGGGAAAGGATGACGAAAGTCAAAAATACTGTCCAATTTATAGTAATTAATTATCAATTTCTTCTTACCCCACCCAGCCCATACTAAGATACGTACGATACGTCTGTGATTCAACACTTGGGACCCTCCTCCATCTCTCCCCCATCCTCCATTCGATTTTCGCTCTTTCGTCTGACAGTTCTTACTGGGTACACTCCTGTCACCAGTGGGTTTCCTGATATCTCTCTCTTTGTCGCTAGATAACGAGCAGGTCCCCTGAAGTTCTTCCGACGTGTTCTCGCCGTCTTGCCTGGGTCCTTCGGCAATAAAACTCCCCCCACAGATGGCCCTCTTTATTTTCTTTTTATTCCCTTTTTGATTACGTACCAAAGAACCGTTGAGTCTGGAGAGCCTAATCGTATTATTAGCTCTAGTCTGACTCTCAAACCCAAAATAATTGGTAAGACCAACGAAGGACAAGAACGGAAAAGAAAAGCCCAATAGTCCAGGGAGTTCTCTTAAATTATTTGTCCTTTTCTGGGGGGTGGAGGAAAAAAAAAAAAAAGAAAAGAAAAAGAAAAAGAAACCTCTCGAAGAAAAGAAGAAAAAATTAAATTATTAAAGAGGAAGAGAAGAAAATACGCCGACAATGAATAGACCACCGCAAGGTCGCGGTCAGCCAAGGCTGGGAGCTACATGGTATCCAGGGGGTCGGGATGACTTTTACATGCCAGAAGTTATATCCCCTTCTCCCCAAAGGTAAGACAGCCCCCCCCATGCAGTTGTTGATTTGGAAAAGGAAGGGGAAAAAAACAAGAAAGAAAGAAAGACATCAACCGAAACAGGAAATCTTCTACAGTTATACCTGCTTGTTGGCATCTTTATTTTTCTAATTTTCTTCCCCCGCTCCCTACAGTGGATGGGTGTGTTGCTAACCTGGTCACACTTTATCTTACCAGCAGAGTCATGCCTGAAGTTCCGGAGACTATGCAGGACAATATTGCCCACCTCGAGCATGAAGCTCGAAACCCTCATCGTAGCCAATATGCTCCTGTACAATACGATCGGTCTCATTTTCCCGAGAGGACCTCTTCCGCCGCTGTAGTCCAGGGACAGCCCATCACTGCCGGCTACGAGGATACTGCCCACTACGAACAATCCGCCGTTTACGATACCATGGAATCTCCTAATTTTTCGCCGTTCCCTATCCTACGCAACCCCCCTCCAAATGTGCCCCCCACCGATGAGCAGAGAGAAGCGAGCTTGGAGAGGGCTCGGATGGCAGTACTTTCCTCCAATGACCCCGAAATGCAATTGGCTTGGGCCCAGGACGCCCTGGCTTATGTCGAGGTCGCCGTACAGAATGAGGCTCGTCTGTCTCTAATCCAACCCCCGCGCCCCCAAACTCCACAAGTGGAGCATCAGTTAAAGGTCGATGCGATGAACATCGTCAATTTCTTAGCCGATCAGCACCATCCCAAAGCCGAATTCATCAAGGGGATGTGGTTGGAATTTGGGAAATTTGGATATCGCGTTGATAAAAAGGAAGCATTCAGAGCTTATTCAAGAGCTGCGGAGAAAGGCTATGCCAGGGCTGAGTATCGCATGGGGATGCAGTTCGAGAGTTCTGGTGAGCCCGAAAAAGCCATCCGGCATTACGAGAAAGGCGTTGCTCTTGCCGATTCTGCTTCTTTTTACGTACGTTACATCTCCATCACTGATTTATATGGCTCGCGCTAACTGCTTGAGGTTATAGCGCCTGGGGATGATGATCTTGCTGGGCCAGCATGGACAACATCAAGATTATCAAATGGGTCTTGATTATATCCAGCTAGCTGCGCAATCCTGCGACGAGAATGCGCCTCAGGGTGCCTATGTGTGTAGTCCCCTGAAACCACCTTACACACTATCCAATCTGACTCGGTATCCTGCAGGTTTATGGCATGCTTCTGGCACGGGAGCTGCCCCAAGTGAGCGTCCCGGAGAATTACCTTCCCCTTGATGTTAATGCCGCTCGTGTAAATATCGAGAAAGCTGCATACCACGGATTTGCTAAGGCCCAAGTCAAGATGGGCGCCGCATATGAACTGTGTCAACTAGGTTGCGACTTTAACCCGGCGTTATCTTTGCATTACAACGCATTGGCTGCCCGACAAGGAGAGCCAGAAGCGGAAATGGCCATCAGTAAATGGTTCCTTTGTGGGCATGAGGGTGTCTTTGAGAAGAACGACGAGTTGGCATTCACATACGCTCAGCGTGCAGCTCAGAGCGGCTTCCCAACTGCGGAATTCGCCCTGGGATACTTCTACGAAGTCGGTATCTTCGTGCAGGTTGATATCAAGGAAGCCAGAAGCTGGTATGCCAAGGCTGCGGCAAACGGAAACAAAGATGCTACCAGTCGAATTGACAGTATCTCACGTTCGAAGACATTGTCCCGAAGGGATCATGAGCAGGTTGCTATCGCTCGAATCAAGTCACGCTATGGCTCTCACCAGCGCAATGAATCCGTGCAATCAGCTTCGGAGAATCTTGAAATGCCCGATCCTTCACGGATGAGTCTTTCAGATAACCCCCCGCCAAGTGCCCCGTACCCCGACCGGCCACCCTCCAGGGCTCGGCCAGTGTACCCGCCAGGCTACTCGGTGCCTGACCCACGGCCAAGTTCAGCATTTGGCATCAACCCTAACATTCGCACCAGCGCTCCTAACTATAACCGTGCGGCGTCTTATGGACCTGGGCCGATGGGGTATCGCTCTCCTGCCCCTGTGACACCCACCACCAACGGTCCAGCAAGCCCCACGTCAGCAACACCCAAGCTAGATATTGGCTACTCCGCACCGATTGAATCTCCAAACTCAAGACGGCCCCAACGCCTTGACAGTGCACCGCCTGATCGGCGGCCCGTGAGGACGCCTGTTTCCGCCCAAGGCGGCCCTGTGGGCTCCCCGAAGCCAGTGACCTCACCGTCTTCTGCAGTGTTTCCCCAGCGTAGTGAATCCATGCCGCCTCCAGGAGCACCTATAGCATCCTCGACAACACCAAAACCGTCATCTGTGTCAGCCTCGATCAGCCAGAAGCCTACAGCACAACCAGCCAAGTCTCAAAGCGGTTTACCGGGTAAAGGCCCAAAGACATTTGAGGAGATGGGAGTCCCCACTGCACAAAAGGACAATGATTGCGTATGCCTTTCATCCGTTTCGTTAGCCTTTTATTATGTTACGAAGACTGACTCCGTCATAGATTGTCATGTGATACCCATGAGTCGTAGTAGACTCTGCACCATAGTTCACTTGTTTTTTATCCGGGAAGTTACTTGCGGGCAGGGGTGATAGAGGATTCAGTTCGTCATCATGCGCTCCGATAGCGAAAGACTCGAGACATAGGAAGGGTTTGGTTGGCAAGCTGGATACCCCCTTCTTTGACTTACGCCTTCTTAATTGTACTGCGTCCCTTATCCCCTATATTGATCTTGCATTCTAGTTGGCCATCGATTTACAGTCCTTTGTCTAAACATATTTGGAATAATTAGACGCTGGCAGTGTTTTGTCGAGGCGTTTTTCTTTCGCCCATCCTTGTGGGTTCCTGACCATTTTACATGGATATTTATAAATGACAGTGTTCCCCACTCTCGTGGGATATTCCACGTGATGCTCGTGTATTTGTATTGCAGAGTAGTGGTAACTGCTTGTAGCATGATCATCATCATCCCCTTCCTGTCCTTTGACTCTCGTCCACCACTACTTGGTAGATGTTTGATCTTCTTCCCATTGCCAGCATGAAACAGAGAGGGCAAAGTGAGACGATGCCGAACAACGGCAGTGAGTTCGTCACGCAGGTTATGGATTCGCGGGTATTCTAACCCCAAGCAGCTGTCAACGATGGACTTACTTTGGTTCTGGACTATCTCCGTAGGCCAATATCCTTCCTTCAGTCTTTTTCCATACAGCCTAGCCTTCTTATAGGCATGATAGACTGATCTATCACTCCACAAACCTAGGGAAGCAGAAGTAAGGGTCCAATCGAACACTGAAACACGATACTCTTGTCTCTCCTTCTTTCTTTGACAGTCTATTAGCTAATCCAGAAGAGCAGTCGTCCCTATTCAGTAAGTGGTTCCGGGAGGATCCATCAGACAAATGCCTCGCGGCTGATGACATATAGGCTACAGACATTTCAGCAAATTTGCAGAACAAGGTCACCAAAAGTGAGCAAACCCCATACCAAGTTCGGACCTCAGTAGACATCTTAATAAAGGCGCACCCCGAAGCATACGCAGCAAAGGCCCTGAGGGAGCTACATCAGAATCGGAAAATTGAAGGAAGAGCATCCGGTTAGTGAATCCTGTATGCTTGTATCACCGAGGGGGAGTGGGTGATGGTGAACATAATGGAGTTCTAGCACTAACTTCGAGTTTAGGAAGACAGGTAGTTTATCATGCTCTACAGAAGGGGACCGATGAGAGCACATTAGAGGGGGTGGTGGTTCTGGAAGATCACATTCGCAAGTTGCAGGAGCATCTTACCGACCTCAAAAGCTATGCAAAAAGGGCGCGAGCTGAGCTGACAACTCTGCGTGCGACACCCTTGGCCTTTGACCTCCAAGAGAGCATCAACCAACTTCATGTGGAAAAGGAGACTACACTCGCAATACTGACTCAAGCCCAGGGCACCAGTGCAGGACAGGTAGATGAAGACAGAACTGTCACGAAGAGAGTATGGGAATGCTGGCAGAAGCGTGTTAAGTTGCGGAGGCAAATATGTCGCGATTTGTGGGGAAGATGTGTAGAGATGGTGGATAAAGATGTGACTCGAGAAGAGCTCTGGGTATTAATATCTGGTTAATCACCTTTGCCGAGACTGCTCACGGTAACGAACAGGGATTCCTGGGGCTAGAAGGGCCTTCGATCGTCACTTGATTCCAATATTTGTATACATGGGTGAAGGTGATGACCCTTCGCCACCTCTCGTCAGTTTCCTTTCCAGTGTGCAGTGCTTAACGTACCATGTCATACAAATTTATATCGCTAACGGGAGTACCTACAGTACATCTACTCCGAAGTACTATAAAGTATGTACCGAGTGCCCACATAGATGTGGGGAAAGGTTGTGTTACTGACTGGTTCTTCCACCTGAAAGCCTTGGGTGATGAAATAAATGATGGAGTAAGTGGGACACGGGGTCTGAAGAAAGCTATGCTCCACCCAAGCATTGTCAGATGTATAGACATTGAAATAGAGGAACCATCCCATAACTTTCAGTGTCCTCGCGCGCGATCTTTGATAATATATTATACCACAGTTCTAGTGACAATCTGCTGGGTTACCGTATATTGTCTGTGTTTCTGGTAGTGCCATGCGCCTTAATTTTATCAAGTGGAAAAAAGGACGAAGAGAAGAAAAGAGACTATTGATCTTACTCTAGAGTGGAGGCGAAGAACTATCATACTATGTGGGCATATAAGGGATTGTTCTTGATGTAATCCTCATTCATCGCACCTGTTCTTCTGGTTGATAATATATCGAAATCACATACTCGGAGGCACTTTGACTTGAAAACTACGCCAGTGTTTACTGTGGTACGCAATGAGGTTATCAAATCCGTACCGTTGGCTGTGAGACGGTACTACATACCTAGTAAGAGATACGCATACAAAAGGCAAAGGCATAGCACTCCCATAAGTATTATCAGTCGAGGCCGCCTTCGATGAGATCAGGACAGATTCTCAATCTCTCCTGTTTCTTTCGTCTCTTTCTCTTGTCCCTTTCCCCCCTCGTTTTGCCTTTTTTTTAATTTTATTTATTTATTTATATTTATATTTCATTTAATTTCCCCACTCGCTTCAACAGCTTGGTACGAGCAGAAAGGAGGCGTTGACTCTCGGCAATTCGTGGTCCAGGATGGGCGGGTTGATTGCCTTGGAGTTAAGGTGTCAACGACCTAACTGTATGAAAGTCGCAAACTCAACCAACGGTCAATACCTTTTCCACATCAGTATCTTTTTGTCCATTTTTTATTTTTCTTGTTTTTTCTTATTCTTTCATTTCTCTCCCTCTCTCTCTCCCTCTCTCTCTTTTTTCCCACTCCTCCTCCTATTCACTCAATTTCTGTTGTTATCAACTTTGACCGCTCTCAAAAACGAGCCTTTCTCATTTAACTACTTTCTTAGTACCATTATTATCTCCACCCCGCCCGATAGTAAACCCCTCCGGATTTTGTGGGCTTCCAGTCAGTAGTCCGCCTTCTCTTTCTCTCGGCCATGCAAGTGTCGGCCTCTCGCAATACTCCTTCTCAACCTCCACCTTCCCACACACCCCGTGCCCATAATCGCCTTTCAGGCGACATGAAAAACCGTGCTCCACTTCCGGTTCCCTCTGGAACTATCCAGAACGGCCATTCTCGCAATCTCTCAGGCTTTGACATGGCTGCTCGTAGCCCTCCCAATCAAAGCAGTAAGACGCTCTGCACCGTACCTATTGAGCTAGAAAGAAGACCAACGACGCTCCTCATGCGGACCCTATTACCTGCGAAGCGAAGCCAGTGCTAACCTACATATGGTGGACAACAGATACTAAGCACGTCCCCTGCAAATTCTTTCGTCAAGGAGCTTGTCAGGCGGGACCTGCCTGCCCTTTCCTACATTCTACCGATGCTGCGATTGACTATGCGCCGTGTAAATACTTCACGAAGGTATGGATCCCCAGAAGAAACTTCGACTTTTTCATGCCTGGAGGTTACCCTTGCCCCGTTTCCCCCTTCACTGGGGAATAGATATGGCTGATCACATGTGCTATGGTCCTAGGGTAACTGCAAGTTCGGAGCTAAGTGCGCGCTGGCGCATATTCTCCCTGATGGCCGACGGGTTAATCGACCCAACCCAGGTGTAGGAATGGGCGGTAGTCACCTCAATTTGGGTGGCCGGGTTAATCCCCAAGCGTATGTGAATCAAGATTCAGCTTTGACGAATTCCGTCCTCTCTCAACAGCGAATGAATGGTCAAGAGCCCCGATATGGCCCTCAAGTTCATTCTCAAGAGGAGTATGCTGCCATACACTCTCCACCACAACCATATGACGCCATTCCCACCATCGACGCGGGCTTGGCTTCAGATGCCGGTTCTAAGTATGGTTCTCCGATTGATGACATGCGATTCCCCATGTCTCCAAATCACCGTCATTTAACTGCACTTGATGCACCCCTCCCTGCCTCCTTTGATAGCCAAGGAATATCACACGCCGCTCGTTATGGACCGGTAGCCGCTTCTATGCCATCGAAATTCGGACTGGAACTATCCCCACCGGCCCAAAGGACCGGCGCCCCCGCCGATGCGCTCCGAAGTCTCCGCGATACAGCATATGGATCGGATTTAAAGAAGCCTCCTTCTTTCATGGGTTCTTCCCCTCCTGGAATTCCTGAGGATGGCCCGGGACCTCGATTTTTGCATTCACAGCGATCGGTGAAACCACGAATGCTCTCTGCGAGTGTTCCGCGGCTTACCGCCTTAGATGATTGGGATGACAGCAATTTCCCGATGGAGGAGGACTACCTGCCTATCAATTTGCACGACGATGTTCTGACGCCGCAGGAGCGGCTACGACGTCTTTCACGCACAGATTATGAACCTGGTTCAAGTCATCGTGATCTCAGTGGGCTTGGTATGACTGGTACTAGTCTCTCAAAAGTCGGTTCGCCTCTGGCATCCAGCCCCTCCAGATTTGGTGCCCTTTTTGCGAAACAGCGACAGAAGAAGGAGGAGGATGCACATGGCACCTCATTACCACAAGTCGGATCTCCTCTCCGTGAGTCTTCGTTAAACTTTGGCGCAAGTCCCAGCCTTGGCCCCATCGGAAGCCGGCAAACGTCGGGTGACGTCTCGCCCTTTGTGTCAACTCCTCGGCAACAGTCAACGTCCATGATATCGCAACAACTTAGCGGTATGTCACTTCACCCTGGCGCTGCCCGTCATTCTTCATCAGTGGGAGCTAGTGGCCGTCTCGACCGTACTGTCTCGTCGCCTGTCAGTACCAGCAGGATTGATGAGGAGCAAGGCGACTTGGTTTTCTCCATGGAAGAAGAAGAGAACAACAAGCGGAGTAGTATTTCCTGGAGTACCAGTAAAGCTGAGTCCCACGACGACGATTCTACACCGACGAATAGCTCAGGCTTTCAGCCCTGATATCCTTTGGGGAAAGCGCAAAACCAGGATTTGATAGTCACCCATTCTGATACCAACTTATTAGAAGTCATAATCTTTCATCAGGGTAAACAAAAGCCACGCCAAATGAGGGGAAACATGAGGAAAGCAGCTTTATAATTTGGCACCAGCCCACGACTCCCCTCATGGGATTTTACTGAAGAACATATCAAATGCCTGGCTTCAGCCACATTTGGTAGACATTTTGCATAGAGCGACTTAAAATAAGCGATCTCCGAGAATCTCTGTATAACCTTCTTTCGTCTTGCATATTTTTGGCTTAGACCAGGTTCGGGATAATTCAGGGGTGTGGTCGGAGTTTACAGAGAATTGGAAAGGCTCAATATTCTGCTGATGATTCGTATCATATTTATTTTTTTTTATATCTTTCGGGCCTTCCGGAATTTTACGTCTTTCACGACATGGCAATTGAAGGCAGAGAACTAAGAGAGAAGAGAGTGAATGTTCTATTCTAATTGCGAAATGCATGTATGTCTATCTAGTTTTCTCTTATTATCCCCTCATCTTTCAATTATCTTTTCTTTGCAAGGTCTCTCTCATCTCATGTAATCACTCAGTCTTATCAATCATGCGCTTCGTGCCTGCTTAAATGTGATTATGGCTGTCGGAGAACAGTGTGTACATATTTCACAGGATTTATGCGCATGAAGATATTCATAAAATCACCCACACAACCTTTTCTATACAGAGCATAGTTTCTGGCAAAGGTATCTGCATAGAACTGCATGGTCAGACAAAGCTCCAATCAATTATCAGGCTATCAATCACGCTACGTGCATGAAGGTGGATACTGAATCAGCTACCTACATAATAAGCCATGTCCCGCGCAAAGAAGAAAGAAAAGGAGCCAAGAATCACCAAAGGCTTGCATTATTTTGGGTAACTAAGCGAAAACAGCAATTGACTGATTGGTTTGACAACTTGTATTCCCCTTCCTGTTTAATAAAACATAGAGTCAAATCTCGTCCATGCACATGATATCTTCTTTGAGGGGGACAAAGGTGGCACTCCTCGACTGCGCCTGAATTTGCCTCATCTTCTCCTTATTAATACAGTCGGCAAGGACCCTCTGCTCAAGAGCACTGGAATTTGCTTGCCTAGCCTGTTCCGCTTGGTCATGATATAAAATCTGATAGATCATCTCTGTGCCGGTCCCAATGTGATCTGCCATGGTGCCGATGGCCTTCATAGTCAGAGACTCGATTCTAACAGCAAGCGACGCTTCCTCGTCAGCCCGCTGACGCTTTACTCTCTGATCTTGCACGGCTTGCTCTTCTATTTCTTTGCGCTTCTTCGCTTCGACTAGTTTCCGGCGCTCCTCTTTAACTGCTAGATATTTGAGCGAGTGGCCTAGCTTCTGTTGGAGAGGTGGTACAATATCCAGAGGCGGCGAAGAGAAAAATAGCACGTGGCCTTGATTGTCACAATGGAACTGTTCTCGAATATCTTCCGGGATAGTAGCATTAGCAGCATCGCTCAAATGGAACACTTCGATCGGACGAGGGGCATTGGGGTTGTACACTGTGCCCGGTGGAACTTGTATGCGGTTCGTCTGATAGGGTGTATATGGTGCTGGTTGAACAGCTGCGTAAGGATGAGAGACACCCGGTGTCTGGTAGGAGGGATGTGGACTCTGCTGTACAAAACCACTGGAGCGTCTCTGGATTGCGGGCTGATAGGTTTGGGTAGGAGGTAACTGAGGTTGCTGATAAGCCGCTGGAGGAACTGGTGCGGGCGCGTTTTGAGCAGTAGGGATTGGTGCAGCTGGCGAGCGCGGTGGTGCAGGAGTGGTTCCGGCTACAGTAGTGTTGCCTTGACTATCCACACTAGGCCGCTGTGGAGTTTGGCTGATCGAAGCCTGCCGAGCAGGAGCAGAAGGCAGATTCTGTGGGGGTAAAGACGGGGGTGGAGAAGGTGTGGGTTCGGGTGGTGGGGACTCCTAGGGGAGGTAATGTCTGTTAGCTACAATAATAATTCACAGGGGCAATTGAAATTGACGTTGCAAGACAGCAAACTCACATTCTCATCTCGCGGACGGCGATGAACAGCACCAACAATTGGCGGCGCGTTCTCGGCTCCCCATGTTGGTTTTGGAAGATCATCTGTCTCCTTTGCATCGCTCTTCAGCAGGTGCTTAATAGGGCTTGAAATCTTCTTGATCCGCCGAGGAACATCGAATAAGTCCATTTCGTAATCCTTCTCTCTCACCTCATCCGGGAGGCAGCTTGCCCAAGTTTTAATCTTGTTCAGCTTGTGCTTCTCTTCGTTATACCGAGCTTCACAGACATATACCTCCTTATCAGGAGGAAGGCCCCGGGGTCGTCCACGATTGTAGCGAGTGAAAAACATCACAAAACAGCGATCTACCACTTCCTCGATCCGATGATCTCGGTACTGGCCAGTCTTGACCACCTCATTTGGATAGAAGTGCTTCTCAAGATGGTGGACAGTTTGCTCGGGACGGTAATACCAACAGGCATTGACCCATTTGTCGCCCTCGGAATCCTGCCAAGTACGGTAGACCTGGGCCACGATGGGTTTGGTTACATCATTAGGGTTTTGTATATGGACCCAATCACCAACCTTCCATAGCTCGCCTTTGTAAAGAATCCCGTCCGGTAATGGCAGACGTCCATCCTCCATCAAGTACTCACTGTCTGGCTTCTTTTTCTCAATCTCAGCGAGCTTCCTTGATTCCACTTGCAGGTCCACAGCATCTTTATAGATTTGACTCTCCGGTTGGTTGTATACTTTGGCGTTGTTGAACATCAAGTCCATATCCCTCATGAAGTGATCGACGGAGTTATACTTCTTCCGCTTAGACTTCCGCTTAATGATATCAATAGCGATTGGCTCTTTGATCTCCACATAATAGTCAGGATATGTAGCCTTATCGGGCAAACGCTCAAAATGTCGAACTTTGAGTGCGCCGCTTGGCCCTTTCAGCTTTCGAATCCCCTTCAAAACTGCTTTGATCCTGGCTTCCATCGGTGTGTCCACACGGGGCGGCCGTCCTCTTTTTTTTCTTAACTCAGGATCGTTAGACTTGTGGCCGTCATCCTTTCCACCATCTCGTTTGCTTCCAGGACGAGGGCCTCGTTTTTTCTTCCGCCGACCATCATCGTCCGAGTCCTCTTCATCCTCGTCGTCCTCGTCGTCTTCCTCCTCTTCCTCCTCCTCCTCTGGAAGAGGGTCTGCCTCGGGGATCTCGCCGAGATCGGGGAGCTCAGCAACTTCTGGGGGGATGACCCCCTGATCTACTAGTTTCCGGAATTCGGCGATAAATACATCCTACAGACCAACATCAATAAAATAGTGCAAACTACAGTGAGGGCTTGAATGTTCTTCTGCAGACCTTAATCACGAGCGCGTCTTCATACGCTTGAGACTTGGGACGGTTGTATGTCTGCGCATTATGAGGAATCTAGGCGGAAAGGTATCATGTTAGCATTGGCAAGCTCTAGTACATCGCGGAAGCAATCGCTCCGAAGAGAAGGACGGCCGTTGATTTACCAGAGCACAGTCTCGCACGAACAGAGAGAATTTCGTATATTCCCTCTTGTTGATCTTTTGCTTTAGAATGCTAAGAGCCATAGGCTCTTTGATAATATCATAATAATCCGGGACATTGCGCTTATTAACGCTGCGTTGGAAAAGCTTCGACGGATCATGACCACTGGAGGTTGAAGGCGGGAATAGTGAGCTTCGCAATGTGACTAGCGTATCATCAAAGGAAATTACTGCAACTTACTCTTCTTCCCTGAAATCGTAGATGGCCATGACAACATCCATCATTGACCTCCATTGTTCGTCGGTAACACCCTCAGCCGTCGCAGCGCTATCACCTTTCCCATCGTCCTCGATTGACCTAACGAGCTCTTCAGGTGTAGATTGGAGTTGCGACGGCTCCGATTTCTTCTCCATGTTGTAGAAGACCACGGCCGCAAAGACCAAGGACCATCAATGACACTTCAAGCAGACCAGCGGAAGCTCCTGGAATTACTCTGTCAGTGAGAAATGATGAGAAGAGTGCACAAATCGCAATAGAGGAGGTTCGCGCAGCTGAGTCATCAGGTACAGACATGATTTGTTACGTTACGTTTTCTTACAAGTAACGTTGTAACTTATTGAACTTGGTACAAGTTCATACGACTTTGGTAAGGTAAGCCATAATATACTCTGTACAAAGTTTGCATATACTATGTATATACAATACACATAGTACTTCCGATACACAAGGTAATATCTTTCTAAGTAGAGTACTAAAATGACACCCCAAATTTCCAGTGATACAACCATATTAAAGCTCTGCATATACATACGTATTTTCATACATACATAACTACTGACTACATTTAGAGTACTAGAAGGAGATCAATAGGTGCTCCGTATTAGGACATGAAATGCTGTCCATAGGTTTTTGATACATTTATAGATACTTACATTACCTCTCCGCAGACAATAATTATGCACTCAGATATGGTTTACCATCTGCATGCTACCAAGAGTACTTGGCATGCTGTCTATTGTTGTACATACAGATATATGTATACTCCGTAGTATCAACCCAGTGTCTCCCCACATTGAAAAAAAACGTAGCCTGTCCCGTCAACTAGCGTGTCCTCATATCATCTTCCATTATGTATGTGGGGTTTCGAGTACAATCACTAATCTGATAAACAAAAGTTGGCTATTGCTGTTTCTTCCTTTCTTCCGCAAATAATTGAGAATATAATTGTTTCGGTTAATCGTCCGAACCTCTATTGTTGGCTATACACAGAGCTAAACATACTGGTGCTGGGTATATATGAGATATTAGTAGCGATAGTATGAAGGAAGGCACCTGAAGAGCTCTTCCCCCTCTTTCTTTGTGTTCCCACTTCGCCCCACTAGTAGGTGAATGCTGTTTTTTTAATCCTCATTACCGATACCAGGCACTACCATCTTCTCAAATCCGCTACTACTCCGCGCTGCTTTCCTTTCTTTCTTCCCTGCCTTGTTACCAAGCTCTGGTATACCAGTACCCACTCCTGAAGATGAGATTTCGTATCCGTGGACCAGATGGACAGTCCACTATCACTCTTGATGATGGTGCTACCGTGGACGAACTTCGAACTCAGATTGTGGATAAGACTGGATTGACATCCTACGATGTGAAATATGGATACCCCAATCTCAAACATTTTCTGCTGGATGAGCTTCAATCAAACCAGAAGATCTCCGATATAGGGTTCAAGCTAGATGGGGAACAACTGCTGATAACTAAGAGAGAAGCACCCCCCAGTAATGAGGGGTTAATACCCATCTCGCAAGAGCCACCCAAAAAGCATCAGACATCACACACATCTAGTGATGCTATCTCAGATGATCCACCCGAAATTCCATCTCTTGAGCATGCGGGTACCTTTGTCTTACGCATCATGCCTGATGACAATTCGTGTCTGTTCCGCGCTGTGGGCAGTGCTCTCATGGGGGGTATGGACGCGATGAATGAGTTGAGGTCTGTTGTCGCACAAACTATTCAACAAAATCCGGGCCTCTACTCGGAGGCGGTGCTGGAGAAGAAGCCAGACGACTATTGCCGCTGGATACAGAACGAGGATTCGTGGGGTGGAGGTATCGAACTTAGCATCCTCAGCAAGCATTTCGATATCGAGATTTGCTCAATCGATGTACAAACGCTCCGCATTGATCGATTCAACGAAGGCCGACCAACTCGCTGTATCTTAGTTTACTCAGGTATACATTATGATACCGTTGCGCTATCTCCGTCCGATCCTCCTTTCATCCATGCGTATACACCTCCTGAGTTTGACACCAAGGTCTTTGACGCTGCAGATCCTTTTGTTCTAGAAAAAGCGCTAGAGCTCTGTAAGGTACTGCAGAGTAAGCACTACTATACTGATACCGCAGGTTTCCGTATTCGCTGCAATACATGTGGTGGGGTTTTCATTGGAGAAAAAGGCGCCACTCAGCACGCAACGCGGACTGGCCATTACAATTTTGGGGAGGCCAGTTAAGATTAACGGTAGCAGTAAGCGAGATGAACACTCAAATAGTACATAGTGCCCGAATAGAATCATGAGTGATATACACCACCATCGGAATACGACCGGTCGTACGATCTACACGGCGACTCTCTAAAGCCTTTTTGAACAAGGATGGAAACGCACGATATGTGAACCAGGCCTAAGGCAATTGTGGTGATTCTGTAGTCGATATATAGGACTGGTGGCTGGGCGACCTTCTTAGGACCAGAATACCTCTAGAGCTCATTAAGAGGATATCATTATCATAAATTGTTCTGGATTTTATATCATTGCCACCTCATCCGCCTCGTCATCTTTGTCTGCATCGTCCTCCTCTACAGAGTCAGCACTATCTTCGGGATTCCCTCCCCATTCAACGTCATGTTCTATGGGGTCGGTAAAGAACTCGTGTTGTAGGGCATCTCTGGCGCTCAATCGTTTGTATGGATCCAATTCCATGAGGCCAGCCAGAAGGCGAGTTGCTTGTTTTTCGCTCTCAGTCAACTCCTCCACACAGCTGGCCCACTTTACAAGCTTCTCCCAACTATATCCTTTCTCACCAATTGTTGGAATATTTGTTTCAAATATCTGCCCATGCATAGCTGCCGCCGTCTTCATGCGACGCGTCCCGAAAATACTAGCCATTTCTATCGTAGCATCAACATCATCGGCAGAGTTGAAGAAGGGAAAGCGACGACCAAGCAATGTTAAAAGGATTACTCCTGCCGACCACATATCTATCTTCGTCGTCTGGGATGTGCACTTGAAAAGAACTTCTGGCGCACGGAAACCCCGGGTTCCTGCCCGGTTAGCACGTCTCGATGGCCTGGAGTCGTTCTTCGGGTAGCCGGCCGACAACGTCGACGTTGAGCAATGGGTGGAGTAGTAGCTCTGTAGCAATCGACTGCGACGGACATAGCTTGGGTTGGCACATAGACACGTGCCGGTATACTCAGACCCCTCGCGCTACACCAGGTGGTCAGATAATAAGGACATGATGACATTTTGCTGTGGGGAGGTTTCTTTTTCTTTCTTGCTTGCTTTCTTTCTTTTTTACCTATCCCCCTCCTGACTATAGACTTACCTCAGCCAGACCAAAGTCCACCAAGACACCCTCTCGAATTTTTGGGTTATAAAGGAAATTGCTGCGGAATCATTCGATCGTCAGCATATCAAAGCAAAACAGATCCACAAACGCATCTTACGTCGGTTTAATATCGCGATGGAGGATATTGTGTTTATGGACAGAGTGCAAGGCGGTAAAAAGGGACCGAAAGTAATGTCGCATATCCGCAACCAGAAATGTGCGGTATTGTATACGGAAATCGGTATGAGGAAAGAAAGGCAAGACAGCCACAACCTGATCCTGGTATCGAAAGGCTGTGATTAGAGGGCATACGGATCGACAACCTCGGAGGTCATGTAGCAGCTCGAGTTCATTTTGAATACGAAATGGACTGCTAGTCACGTATATCTTTTTTAGGGCAACATAACGAGGTTTCTGTCGCTTGGCAGCTAAGGATGATCCACGCTCTCCCTCTACACGTCGCCTTTTTGAGGGAGGGCTCATCCAACTGTCGCATTGTTGACCTTGAAACATATCCCAATCGTTCCTGTAATGATCATATAACATATCTTCCGCTTTGTACACGGTAGAGAAAGTGCCTATACATTTGTGATGTGTCAGTCAAGGGAAGCCGAACGCAAAGCAGCAAATGAATATGAGTATTGCCGTACCTTCACCAATTCTATTAACTAAGCGAAATCTATCCGAGATTCCGGGAAAGGTATCCTCAAGTTTCTTCATATCCTCTTTCACTGAGTCGTCGACTTCTTCTTCGCCCTGGAGGTCTTCATCTTCATGTTCCATCACAGATGCATCGCTGTCCGTAGCAGCACCATCATCTCTTGTGTATCTAGGCCCTGCTAGCGCGCGTGATGGCCTCGAAGGGCCCGGCTTCTGTACCTCAAAAATACCAGTAGGCACTGGGTGGAGAGTGGACATGGTACCACGAAAGCCTCGGTCGCCAGAAGGTTTCTCTGGTTTTAATCAAAGAAGGGGATAATCGTTTGTAAAAGATTCCCATACAATATTAATCTGAGAAGGGCAGAAGGGCAGAAATATAATGGATAGCCGTATGACACGAGGGGCGTTTAGTTCATGGCGCGTATGTGTGTGCGTGGAGGATATCCAATGATGTAGTGTTGCAGTTTCTACGTTTGGTTCATGAACCAGTACCGCGGAACTTGGAGCAAAAGTGTGCAAAAATTTCCCGATTTAGTAAGGTTATGTTTGTGTTTACCTTCTGTCTCCACGATCTACTGTACAGACACTGTGTCAAAGACTGTACCGGATATACTATAGATACATGAAATACACCAGTTGGCGGTTACCTAGGCAGGATTATGGTGGTAGGAAAAGCCCCATATGTTGGGAGTGTGATGTAATATTTTGTATCAAATGTGTATTATTACACTACGATTCAGAGCACTATCTTATCACCGAAGAGGAAAAATACAAACAAAAGCCTGCCGCCCGCATCGACTTATCTTCCGCATTCCCTGTCTCGTCCCTCCAACCCTCTTTTACCCCACGACATCCATTAGCCGTCTAATCCAGCCTTCCAGTTCCCACACACTCGTCGAGGATATCCCTCGCAGTCACTCCCACCATGGAGGGCAGGGCTCAGTTCGATATCAACGAGTCACTTAAGTATTATTTGAGTGACCCTACCTCTGTTCCTACCGTTGATGCTGAACCCGAACTCTTGGAATGTGAAGCCGACCCGGACCAATTGTCCACTGCATTGATTGATAGTGTCCTAAACCCTATTGTCGATGCGATAGCTGAGAACCCGGAAGGTCTAGGCAGGCCGTCCTTCTTCGACTCTTTACAGTTTCTCTTAAAGTGCGCCCGGCCCTCTGATTCACCCCCCGAACTCTTAGCTCGGAAAGAACCCTAATGTTAGCTCAAATTCGCAGGCACTGCTCAATCTTGCCTATAAGGTCCCTGAGCAAGCTTCTCGATCTCATTGTGTCAGGATTATCCGTCGAAGCGGATATTATCCATGGGGACCTCGAGTCCGACGAACCGGATGGCGTCCAACACCATAAGCATTTGCTAGAAATGTATGGTTTCTTACTACAATGGGCGCTTTCTGCTGTGGAGGTCAAGGCCGCAGAGCGACCTGCGGAAGCTGCTCCTGCTCGGAGAGGCGTCGGGAAGTCGGGCCGGTCGAAAGCCAGCATGAGAGATGGTCATTGGGACTGGACAGCCCAGATACAGATTTCCATGGAGACTATGTGCAAGGTCATGAAGCTCAAGCTCAGCAGGATATTTTTGACTACATCAGACCGCGACACATTCGTTAACCTATTTACACGTTCGATCTATCTCATCCTCGAGAGTGAACAGCGAGTAAAGAGTCTGACTATACGCATGCACGCCTTCAAAGTTCTATGTATTGCGGTCAAACATCATGGCCATGCTTTTGGTGAGTGCTCACGGTAATTAAGTTGCTTCAACAGAGCTGACCTAAATGAAGGCGCCCAGACATCTATCGTACAAAGCTTGACATACTTTGAGCATCTGTCCGAGCCTATGGCCGAATTTCTGCACATCCTTGCTGAGCAATATGATTATCCTCAGCTGTCCGATGAGATACTTAAGTACTAAACTCATACACTGGGATTGCTGGGATGACAGCTAATATGTGATAGGGAGCTTGGAAATAAGGAGTTTAATTCCAATGATACACGTGGGCCAAAGTCGGTGTCTGCGTTTATCATAAAACTTTCTGAGCTTGCCCCGCGATTGATCATAAAACAAATGACACTCTTGGCTAAGCAGCTTGACAGCGAAGTACTACTATCTTGCTCTTTCTATCTGGATGATGGCATCTGACTGAGCCACAGTCTTATACCCTTCGTTGTGCGGTGATCGAGGTTTGCGGGAACCTTGTTGCTGACCTCAGTCGGCAAGAAGAGCGCAGTGACAATTACAAGACTCAGATTAATGCGTTCTTCGATGTGCTCGAGGAACGTTTCCTAGATATTAACCCCTACTGTCGATGCCGTGCCATCCAAGTGTATATGAGGATTTGCGATTTGGATCAAAAGTTCCCAAAAAGGCGGCAGGCAGTTGCAGAACTGGCGGCGAGGAGCCTGGAAGATAAGAGTAGCAACGTACGACGAAACGCAATTAAATTGCTCTCCAAGCTGGTGTCCACTCACCCATTCAGTATCATGCATGGTGGACAGCTCTCGTATAAAGAGTGGATGGCCAGACTTGATGCTGTTGATGCCGAACTGAATTCCCTCCGCCCCCCTGAGACACCAGGTTTCGACGGTGGCGAGGCCTCACATGTTGATAGCGAACTCTTAGATGATGCAACGCAGATGCCAGACGATTCCCCTTCTAAAGCACCGCGCATGACTGAAGAAGAGAAGGCCGCAGCGGTAAAAAGGGCCGCTGAGCAAGCCGCAACATCGGAACTGCTAGCGCGGCTTCAGTTGACTAGGAAATACTACAACGAAGCCATTCGGTTTATTGAGGTTTTGCATACTGCCTCTGGAGTCGTGACACAACTACTGTCGTCTAGGAATAAGAGTGAGGCTATAGAAGCCATGGACTTTTTTGTTGTGCTTGACGCATACAAGGTGGAAACATCCCGTAGTGGAATTCGACGAATGCTCCGACTTATTTGGACAAAAGGCAACAGCGACGAAGGGAAAGGCGTCCAGACCCATCTCATTGACTGCTATAGAGGCCTTTTTTTCGAAGCGCCAGATCCTTTTAGCGCCAACGATGCGGCAAATTACGTTGCTCGGAACATGATCAGCCTGACATTTGGCTCTACGCCTGCTGAGCTGACATGTCTTGAGCAACTGCTAAGTACTATGATGAAGGCTGGTCATATTTCGGATGCCGTCATTGCGAAGTTGTGGCAGGTATATGGCGTTCAAAGGAAGGAGATCTCGAAAACCCAACGCCGGGGCGCTATCATCGTCCTTGGCATGCTTGCTCTAGCTGATCCCGACGTGGTAATCAAGGAAATTGAGGTAATGCTGCGAATTGGTCTTGGGAGTCTGGGAATGGCGGACCTTGTTCTTGCGAGATATACATGCATTGCCTTGAGACGGATGGTGCCGGGCCGACAGGCGAAGTCCAAAGAAGTCGGCATTCCCAAACTAACTAATGACCACCCCATCCTTACCCAACTCGCGGCAATTGTCGAGATTGTGTCCGACTATAAAGAATGGTATGGGGTGGCAGAGCAAGCTATTAGTGCCATATACGCACTATCTAAACATCCAGATGTCTTATGCTCTGATATTCTCAAGCGGAAGACCAAGTCTGTCTTCCAGCCACAAACACAACGCTCTTCTTCACAAGGTCCTGGTGATGGGGATGAGAGACGTCCCGGGACAGCTTCGACAGATAGTCCGACCACCAGAAAGTCTTCATCCGCTGTACTCTCCCAGCTGCTTTTTGTTGTTGGACATATTGCAATCAAGCAAATAGTACACCTCGAGTTGTGCGAGCTCGACTTCAAGCGCCGCAAAGCAGAACAGGAGAAAACCAAAGCCTCCACTGCAGCAGCTCAAATGAGCAAAGACCCCACCGAAGATGACGAGCTTGATCTCATCGGCGGAACAACGGAAGATGACTTTACAGATGCCATGGCACACATCCGTGAGCGAGAACTGCTCTATGGGGATAATTCTCTCTTGTCCAACTTTGGCCCGTTGGTTACAGAAATTTGCGCCAACAGCAACACATACCCTGACCGTAACCTTCAGGCAGCAGCAACATTGTGTATGGCCAAATTAATGTGTGTCTCTGCGGAGTACTGCGAGAAAAACCTCCCCCTCTTAATCACTGTTATGGAACGTTCCGAAGACCCAATCGTTCGTAGCAATGCAGTAATTACGCTTGGTGACATGGCTGTGTGTTTCAACCATCTTATTGACGAGAACACAGACTTCCTATACCGCAGGCTCAATGATGATGATGTCTCTGTCAAGCGCACATGTCTCATGACTCTAACCTTTCTCATCTTGGCAGGTCAAGTCAAAGTCAAGGGGCAATTAGGCGAGATGGCCAAGTGCTTGGAAGATGACGACAAAAGAATTGCAGATTTAGCGCGCATGTTCTTCACGGAGCTAGCTAGCAAGGATAATGCAGTGTACAATCACTTCGTTGATATGTTCAGTCTCTTGAGTGCAGAGCGGAACCTTGAAGAAGCTTCATTGAGGCGTATTGTCAGGTTCCTGATCGGATTCATCGAAAAAGTGAGTACTTTAGGTATTCTTGTCTTTCCCATGCACGGCTTCTAATCTTGTTTGTGGCTTTGCAGGAGAAACATGCCCGGCAACTGGCAGATAAGCTGGCTGCTCGACTTCCACGGTGCGAGACCGAGCGGCGATGGAATGATGTAGCCTACGCCTTGTCGCTGCTGCCGCATAAGAATGAAGAGATAACGAAGATAGTGAGTGCGGGGTTTAATAAAGTAGTCGCTGTCAATACCTAGGTCAACGATGTCATTCAACCTGTCGCTTGGGTTTCTTAGAAGTCTTAAGGTGGCGCAACGGTGAATATGGATATGACAGTTATGAGTCATTCAGGAAACTATAGGTGATCTTATGTGAGCTGTATATTGAGTTTATGATTGATCTGATCTCTCTTTACCGCTTGGGTGGCTATTGTCGTTGTGATCATTATCATATTTCCTATTTCCTTCCTGAAGGTATCTTCGGTTGGCCTAGGCCATGAATAATCAAATGCAATTCCTGCTGTTTCTACTGAACACCCCCATGAGAACATGCTGCCGTCGTTTTAAACCCGTATTCTTCGTTTCTTTAGTCTTAAATTTGTCCAGATCCTTTATCTATCATATGCGGCCAAAACCGTGTCTTTTCCCTGCGTTTTTAGAAATTTCAATATATTGGGAGCACTAACGCAATGCCATTCGCAATGGAGAAAGAGAACAATGTACGGACTTTGAACATTATCAGGAAAAGGGAAAGCTCCAAAAGTGGTTTGTAATGTTAGGCCAAGGACTAATTCGTAGCCTCTTGTCTTATACGCCAAGTTCATGTATGTATCTACAGTCACAACCAGAAGAGTAGTAAGTCTATGCGCCTTTTGTTTCGCTTTCTTCCAAGCTGTAGTCACCATTATAGAGCCCCTCAAGAGCCTTGCGCCCTTCTTCAGTCAACTCTGGTTTGCCCAAGGGAGTAACAGCATCCGTGAAAAACCGAGGCTGCCATATCTCATTCTTTGCCTGTCTCTCAGCAGCCCTTTGCCGCTGCCTCTCTTCAATATATTGTTTGCACTTGGTGGCCTGGCTATACTTTTTATCTACTATCGCCTCGGTGACATTGGACCAAAATTTGCGAGACTCGTTGGACAGTTGACTCTCCTCGGGAGGCACACTCTTGGAGGCTGGAAAAAGAGGGGTGATATCGATTAGAAGTTGAGGCTCATCTGTCCCAGCCAAGGTGAAATAGACTTGTCCGTGCCATGACCCGCTAATTCTGGCAAGAATATCGCTCTCTGGCACATCTTTGATTTTCGTCGTGGTATCCATGTCGGGATCATATCGAAAGACCACTCCTTCGACCCTGTGTTGAGCTCGGCCAATCCAGCCATCTTCCAGGTATTGTAAAATCACCTTGATGCGTGTTTTGGGGCAAGTTACGTAGCACGTATCTGATACGGTTATGGCCAGTGCACCCCTCAACAAGCCACCCAGATGGGCCGCAGGGTGGGTCAGCTGATACTCCTCATTATCTCTTGGGGCGATTCTGACGAAGATCCCCAGGTTATGCTGACCGGGAGCAACGCGAATGCTTGTGCCCGTAAATTTGGCACTAATTTGGTCAAAGCCACGTGCTGAAACCCCTCGTTGCGGGCAGTCGATGAAAAATGCGGATACTGGTGGATGGTGAGATGTCTGTTCAGTCAGGTAGCATACCTTGACCGCTTGAACATTGCCCTTCGCGGTGCAGGTTCCATTATTTAACCCTGGCTTAGAGTGTACCTGTACTTCTGGGAGGGCAGCATCGACCTCCCAAGTAGCCTGAAATTTTACGTGTTTAAGTTAGTCATTATTCGAGCAGAAATGTGAGAACTCGTGAGGGAGTCAAACTCACTCTGAAAAATTCACCCAGGGTAGAATTATACGGCTTGCACGGCTTGCCCTTGATGTATTTCTATGATAACTTTTAGTGTACTGGTCTCTCGGAAAAAACCTGAAGTACCGCAGAGGAAAGTACCAAGTCCTTTGTGAACCAAAACCTTAATATCTCAAGCGTCCGACCCAGCGGATCGTCTGATTGACCAATGCTGTGACTCTCCCGTCAGAAAACGAGCCCTGGTGAAAGATAGGCTACCTTGCTGACCTTGCAAAGGTCTCTGGTCTGTCCAAGTAGTTCCAATATTCTGCCAGATCCCCGACTCAGTCAGTGATCACATCGTTAAGTAGGCACCGGTGTAGCCTCATGGAGACAACCTACCTAAATTGGGCGTCGGCTCTAGAAGATGGGCAGGTAACGAAAAGCGAACAGATGCGATATCAGCGACCCCAACAAACCTATAGAGTCACAGCGCCATCGAATCAGTATGGATCGACCAGAATATGAGAATCGAGATCGCTGTCTATACATACTTCTTCAAAATAGAGAGGAAGGTCTTTAACTTGGAAGAGTCGTCAGGAGTCTTTTCGGGGGCATCCGATGCTGTCGCGGGAGACATAGCGAGGTCTGGTTTTTAGATGGTTAAAGTAGAGAGAATTTGTGAGTAGGTAAATATATGGCTGGGGAGAGCAGCGATATTAAAAAAAAAAAAAAAAAAAAAAAAAAAA